>NW_009629272.1:0-48997 GCF_000690535.1 Cariama cristata | reverse complement strand
GGCCAACTTCGGACCGACTCTCACACCTATCCACCATGCAGGTGGCAAAAGCGTGTCTCTTCACTTCACTACTATCCTTGAAGATACATATTCCTCTGCTCCCATTCCATACTTTTTTTTAGTGTTAAACAAGACTTTTCTACTTTTCTCTGAATATTCTTGCAGTTATTCTCCTTCCAATTCTCCATTTATTCCAGATCTTTTTTGAAAAGCTATGTGTGAAATGGACAGGTTGCTCCAGCTGAGTCCTTACCTGTGCTGAGTGGAATAGGAGTGCTACACATCACGAAGACCTTTCTTGAGTATGATTATCTTTTCTCACAACAACTCAATTTTTTTGCTCTACCTTACTTTATGCATAATTTATATACAAGTCAAGAATGATTACATTGACTAGAATGAGACACAGTATGAAATCAGTGGAAACCTCTTGACAGAGTAGCCCCTTTTAGCAACTAGGCAATGATAAAAATTGTTATTAATTCAGTTTTGCACTACTCTGTAGAAGTTGCTTCTGGATCGTATTTCCTTGCTTATGAAAATGTCATGTTAAGCAGCACCAAAGTCTTATGAAAGTCAAATTACAGCACATCTACAGTGTTTGCACCTTAGTCATAAAGCCCGACGTCCTGTCACAGAATGAAACACCGTGTATCTGCTCTTAACAAATTCATATCTGCTGGTGCTTACTTTGATGACTTCCAGATAAATATAAATTGTTTAAGTATTTGTTCCAGAAGTTTTCTGGAAGTTGAATTTGTCTACCTGGTCTGTAATTCCCTGATCTCTTTTCTTTTCTTTCCCCCTTCTTTGCCTCCCCTTTATTTTTAGATACTTACTCTTTCCTATCCTTTCTATATCTCACTATTCCTCCATAACAAAACTGTTGGTAGTTCCAGAATTACTTACCTGATTTTTTAGGTATCCAAGGATAAATTTTGACAGATGTATTTGATGGTTGAGATACAGTACTTTGAAAAGAACTAATGTGTTTCTTTCTTATTTGATTCAGAGACTTTACCTCTCTTTTCCTCTAGTGTCAGTTGCTCCAGTCACATTCTTGTATTGATCTTTCTAGACTGATGCCTGGGAAACTGCCAATGCTCAGATGTTTTAACATTTTTTCAGAAAAATATCAGTAAAAAAGCTTTTTTGGGCAGAATAAGATTTTGACACCTTTCTGATCTGCCTTGATTTTCCCATGGATGTATGAAAGTTTCCCTGCTGGAAAATTAGGGGACTTCTCTTGATGTATCTTTTCTCTATATATTGTACACTGATTCTGCTAGCATCACATGGAGATTTTGAGGTTCTTTTTTAGCAAACTTCTGTGTTCTGCACCACAGCTTAAGGAACAGGAAAACAAACTTCCTTTTCTTTCCCCTTTTTTACTAGTTTCACATCTTGCTGCGAATATCAGAAATGAATGATTCTTCTAAATCTAAGTGGCCAGTAAAAAATGACAGAAGTACAATTTATTATTTTGCAATGCAGAGTTCTGGCATAAATGACCCACAATAGTGTGCTCTTGATTATTTATCCTTACACGGTGTCATTAAAATAAATCACATTGATTTTGGTTTGAGAATCAACTTTAAGTTCTTTCTAACCGTGATCGAGTTACCTTATCTTCAGAATGACAGATAGTAAAGTGAGATCAGCTTCAGCCTTAGTTTCCATGACAAACACATGAAGATCAACCATCCCATAGCATCCCGCTCATTACCCTGCCAAAAGAGATTTCAATGGGCAGCTGAGGAGATCTCCTTAGCATCATTACAACGTGCAGCAGCTCAATGAAGCACACATTGTCATTTCAGCTAAAACAAGAAAGGGAGCAGTGAGTGAGGCAATGAAACTTCTTTCAACACAAGCCTTTTTGTTCTGGAGATCTTCCCTCAAGTCTGAACCTTTACTACCCAGAGAATGAAACACCAGCAACTGCGTTCTCTACAGCCAGCTCTGCACAGGTACACAGAAATGCAATCACCGCATAGGAGCGGGGAAGTTGCTAAATAGCCAAACAGTGAAACATCTCCTTGTTCAGGAAAGGCTTCCTTTTTTTGTAGAAACAGAACAAGGCAGATGTGATATATAACAGCCTATATACCTCAGCCAGTTACTCTCCCTTCCCGCTCACACATATCAGAGGGCTTTCAAGAAACAGAGGCAATATTTTGTGAGATGGGAACAGTCACTTAGGTCCCACTGCAATTTCTGCATTCATGAGCAGAAGAAGGATAATCCAGGTACAGAACAGGATCTAAGACCTATCAATGGGCCTATCAATCTGGGTCTCTGTCCCAGGACTATAGCTGGCAAAGCACCAAAGCTTTCTTTGCCTCTCTTTAAAATGGGTAAAATGATATTTCATAACTGCTACTGTAAAAATTCAATATATTTACTAAGCACCCCAAAATATGCATGAGGTAATCACGTACATTAAGTTTCAAAATAAAATAGCTGTAAAAATCTTTAGAAAAAAGACAGTACATGTTGATGGCAAAGAAGGAAACTGAGGCATGAAATGTTCTGGGTAGACAGGGTTTCTTGCCTGTCCTGCACTGTATCCCATTTCTTAATTAACTTTAAGGGCATTTGCAATGCCTATGTGTCTCTGTTTCTATCCTTTCCCATTGTCTTTAGAAATTTTAATATCCTGGCCTGAGGGTATAGCCTCGGATGAAACTAGAAACCTTAGGGAGCTAGTTGAAAACAGACTAAGTGGGGAAACAGGTTTCCACAGTACACATTTCCTTTTATTTAGCCACAAGACCTTCACTTTCAGCAGCTTCCCTGAACACACATGTAACCCCCTCCCTTCCTTTCAGCTGGACATACAAATCCACAGTTTGGTTTGTTTAACTAGCATTTTTAACCTTCACTACCTGCGGCTTACTATAAGAGCTATAAGAGCTTATATAGACAAGCTCTAATACAACACTTCCTAGCCAGGGGAGGGAGGAGTTTCCAGTAACCAAAGGAAGGAATTGGATGAGTAACATGGTGCCTCCAGGGAAAGAAAGAGATGGGAACATTCACGGTCCAGCCCTCGAAGGGGAGCAAGGTATAACATCCCTGTTACGGTAGGTTTCCTGAGCCAGGCTCTTGGGATAAAGCCTAAAGATTAACCCCTCACCCACCTACCTGCTGAGAAACAGTGCTCTGAAGCGTAAATTATGTGCTACCTGGTCCCTACTGCACAGTTATATTATGTTCTATTAATCATTCAGTGAAAGGACTAGAACTCAGCTTTCCTTAGCCCCAGGCGGCGGCTGTAATTCCTAAGCCAAATGATTACTCTTTCCTCTGTGGTGAATATTTTTTCTCGTTCTTTGGGAGGCAGAGTGCTGAGAGCATACCTGATGATGCAGACCCGTCCTGGGTGTCCTGGGGCTTAAAACCCTCACCAAGGGATGGAGATCCTGAGTCTGGATCGCTGGGGTGCAGTGCAAGAGGGGTCCCTATGGTAAGGATGGACAAGGACCCTCACCTTCCCCTTGGGAGGGATGGGATGTCTTTTCTCTCTTTGAAAAGAAAGATAGCTAAGCCCTTAGTTCAGGTTACAGGTCTGAGCTGTGAACCCTGGGCAGGGAAAAGTATGTCTCTATCTCAGAATAAAGTGCACAGATTTATAGAAGGGAATTCTTCTGTTTAATGCAGTTTCAGTTCCCATTTCTGGCTCTCTGTTACTTGCTGCGTATCTCACAGAAAACCTCCACATTTGACTTTGAGCCCTTTTGCAGCGCCCAAGGCCCTCCTATGGATCCCCTTAATTTCAAATGCAGATATTGAAACTCTCAAGCTGACCAGTTAAGGGGTTTCTCTCCCCTTCCAGAACATCCCCCCATCCGCAGTGAACATATACGTTCATTTACAGCTCCCATATGGAAGATCCTGTCCTCATAAACACCAGCAAGCACACTATGGGTATCTCGCAGGACTTACGTCAGTGTTTCTGATGGCAGAATTAGGTCCAAAGGGCTTTACATCATTTTGCTTGCAGTTGGGAAAGCATAAAATAGAAATACAGTTACATATGTGTACATGAGAAAGCAGAGGCAGCAATCATTTGTGCATTGAAAAGTGATCAAAAGAGGGTGTCCTTATTTTTTGATTTTTCTCCTGGTATCCACACATGCCGCCTCCAAACACAGTTGCAAGTACTGAAGTCCTTGCTGTAAAAGGCCTGCCACAAGTTAAAGTCAGCTAAATCAGATGACGTTAGATTATTTCTTTTCCTCCTTCACCTACAACAGTGGTAAGACCCAAGTGATGCTCAGGTCCTTCAGGTAAACCTGCTAATACCATTTTCAGTTGCGTTACCAGATGACATAAGCATAACGATACCAAATATTCCTGTCTATAGTATTTGCACTCCATTAATGCCTGAACATCCAGCAGTTTCAGTTCAGCGAAAGAGACGCTGTCTGAGAAATTTGTAGTCTAAATAAGCAAAGATGGAGGAGCTATTTCAAGAGACCTTGCTGAGGGATGAAGTGATGTCAGACTTTCTGGCAGGAAGCCTGTGGGAGGCCAAGGAGCCGAACCGAGGGCTGCCAACCCCCCAGCAGCATCAGCCTCCAAATTGTTCTTTACCTGGCAGCTGCTCGCCAGAGAGAGGTGGTGGTTGCTAAATGAAAAGCAGATGGAGTTAAGTTTAGTTAAAGTAGACAGTCATAACAACAAAGAGCTCTCATCTAATCACCCAGCGGTAGTAGGGCTGAAAATGTAATCAAGTTGTTTTCTATAAATCATTTTCACAAGATAAGAGGCCTGGCTATCCCGCATGGCTCACTACGTATTTACACTGTAAACTTGCCTGCCCTCAGCACTACCCCTTTGCTCTATATTATTGCTTTAACGCTTTTAATCATGAAATGTAACAGTCGGATAATAAGAACCCTGTAAACTTCCCCCTCCTTTCCTTTTAAATTAAATTATATACTGGTAGTAAAAACATGATTATTTGAAGGCTGCGTTTATGAGAATTCTTACCCTCTGAGAAGGGCAGTGAGGAAAAAAGAATTAAAAATGCTACTTAATAGAGAAAACAGCTTGTGGAAATAATTACACAACTTGTGAGCCCTGCACAGCATCTGTATTCAACAATATTACATTCAAGCCTGTAGAAGCAGGCAAGCAGTCTGTCTTTCAGACAGTTGAATATATAAAGTGTCTCATAGTACTAATTTACTAATATATTGCCAAGATAAAGTGATCGAATCTGCTGAAGAGGAGGGGGAGGATGCTGATAACATCTATTGTAATGAGGAACAATAATGGGCATAGCAGTTTATTAACAAACTCCACAGGTCACTGCACAGCAACAGCAGCAAAGCAGTAAAAGGGAAATTCAATCATGTTCTGTTAGAGCTCGCAGCATGCTCTGAACCTCCTCATTTAGGGGGGTTCACAGTCCTCCAAACTGGAAATGTCGCCTGCAGATGGGAGAGACTGGGAACTGAGCTTTGCTGCTTCAGCCGCACCTCAGCCTGGCTCCGGCTCGCATCCAGCCACCTCTTCTGTTTCCTCTGTTTGGGGTTTCTAAAGATTGTCAAGATTAACATGTTTTGGTTTACAGTTCGTGTTCCCATTCGGCTCTGAGATCTTACAGGCTGGCCAGACCAACAGCTTTTCCTGCAGCCCCATTCCCTTACACTGAAGGCAATTGAAAAGAATAATTCACGCCAATATTAAATAAACTCCTGTCCACTCAGGTCACTGCCTTAGCCTCAGGAGGATTTAAAGTAAATAAAAGACTTGGATGATAGTGCGGTTTTTACCTCGTTTGTTTAAAGCTGTACATTGTTTTCCTAGAAAGACAAAGCACTTTCCCTTAATTTGACTTCTTGCATTTCAATGATGCTGGAAAATGGTGATGTTTGCCAGATGGGCCTGTTTCCTGCTGCCGACATCTTCCTGACAATGTTTGAACAACTTCAGGGATGGACATGCCCCAGAACTGCCCTGCAAGCTCAGCTCTATCAGAAGACAGAAAGAGGGTTGGTACTTACATGAGCTCTCTCAGATGAGTTTCTCTTTCTAACTCATGCAGTCATTTTAATTACACAGCTTGCTGCACGGAGCCCTTCAAGCATGGGCAACAGAAGCAAAACAATGAAAGAAAGGGAGCTATTCTAACAGTTAATTTTCTGAGGATTTAGGTGCCTGCCTCATTTGGTCTCTAGCATCTCGTGCCTGTTTAAATAATTGATTTGACAGAAACATCTAAAAACCCTTAGTTAAACCCATTTTAAAAGACTACGTTAATGAAATTCAGCCCATGAAACAGCCTCATTTGATGCAGCAGTTTGTATTTTCCTCTCCTAAAATTTGAAATCTGACAGCGCTGCACCAAACAAACAGCAGATGGGATCGTAATAGGGCTTTTAGAATAATGAATATCTGTGATTCTGCACTAAGACTCAGCCTCTGCCCTTGGACGGCATCTAGGGTGTTCGTAATGCCACTAAAAAAATAAGGCAGATATTGCTGTTTTTCTCACACACAAGTAAAATACTGCCAGTATAGTGTGCAGGAGTACGCTTATGTTGTATATCAAGGGCAGGCATTTGTTTGAGCTGGAGAAGAGGGGGAGGAAGGGAAGTTGCATGAAGATGTCAGCACAGCGCTGGGCCAGAGCTGTAAATCCTGAGAACGGGGTTTATGAGCAGGGTCTCGGTGCTGCGTTACAAACTCCCAAGGCTCTGGGGCAGCCCCCAAGGGGCCTGAGAGAGGACTCCAGTTCGCTTTGAGCACAGATGGAGTCAGCCTGCCTCTGTCCAAAATCTACAGAGTCTCTGTCATCCCGCCAAGAAGAAAGGAAGGACATGTGAATAGATGCATCAAAGTCTGGTCCATGCAAGCGTCTCCCTGGGACGTCAGACCAGATGTGAGAAACCCTTCCCGTGATCACAGTCGTATAGGGTTCTGCTCCCTTCTCACGGGGTTGTTTGTAGGTTTTATCCCAGGAAGAATTCATAAGAAAGGTGTAATTTGCTCTACCCAGCCAAAACCTGGGTCTTCTCCCCAGGTCTCCTGGCCCACGGTAACAGGGTGAGTCTCCCCCAGCCACTCTCTTGAGTGACCTCCTGGGTCTTCCCTTCTCAGCTGCTCCTGTGTCTTAACTTCCCAACTGCCTCAACCCTAGCAGTGCTGAGCACCCATGTCTGGGGACCTGGCAGCTCTTGGGGCACAGGGTCAGGCCCCCTCAGCCAGGGATGAGCCTATGATGGGGTCTATCACCCGGCAGACATGTGCTCTGCAAGGCATCAGCCCAGCTCCACTGGGCTGTCTTCCCAAGACCCAAAAATTGCCTGAATAAAGAATGGAAAAGGTAAAGTGGCCAAGGTGACTCTTTGCAGGTTTGCAGACATACCTGCCTTCCCCCGGGGGGGATTGAAACAATTACACCTGACAAACTGGGCTGCTCAGCTAAAAGTTCTCTGGAAGCATGCTGAGGCTGGCAGCTAAATTAGAGGGAACGCATCTGCCTGCATTATTAGAAGTAACAGACTCACTTTTTTTAAATTTACTTTTACTATTTCCTTTGCAAATTGCTAGGCACTTCTAAACACAAACCGGTTTTGCCTTTTCAACTTTCCTCACATTACAGCCCAGCTAACTCCATTAGCAAATAAAGTAAATAGCCAAAGCACTTATGAAAGTCTAAATTCCCCGAAGGTAATAACTGTATAAAACACATGGGAGTTGTTATTTCAAGGCAAGGAAATGGAAAGCTTTTAGTTTATCATTAAACTGGCTTAGTATTTTGGTAGGCCTTGGCACTATTTATTAACAATTTATAAAGTCAGACCGGGGTGAGACTACATAAGTGATACATATTTTTGTACTGATATGCAGTACTTGTGCTGTTTGCCCTGAGCTTCATGTAAACAGTGCTTAATCAGCTCTGACTTGGCCTTTCCCATTAAACAGTTTGCTTGTGTGCAGTGAACTCAAGTCACTGCAAGTTCCTGCAAGAATTCCCCTGCAACACAGCAGCAGTGTCAGGAAGTATCTTTCCAGGCTGCCATTAGTCCAGAATTCCACATTTAGAAGCAATTCCAGTATGAGGAGCCTTTGAGTTCTCACAAAAGGATCAGAGGTGTTATATCCTTATACAAGAAAGAGCAGGGATGAATGGGTCGGAATGAAAATCACCCCACAAAGGAGAAGAACAAGATAAGACACTGTCATAGATGTGATCCTATAGGAATCTAAGTCCATCAGTTTATGGTGCAAGGCCAGGCAGGTTCTATATTTTCTAGCTCTAGCCTGACTTTTGTGGTCCCATCTTTTAGTCCTTCCATTCTTCATTTTCCTGAATGCTCTTTCATTTTTGACAGTTCCAGTGTTGCAGTGGTTACACCAACAGTTCTTTAAATATTTCATCTGCTTGCTCCTTCACCACTGGTATCTGACGCTAACTCCTTCATGCTGGTAGCTTCCTGTGTCATCACTGTTACATTCCTTAGAAGAAGATGTTCCACGCCCTAACAAAAGCTGAGATGATGAATTGGTATCTCAGGCACAAGCAGATATCTTATCCCCTATATCAGTTCTTTTAATATATTTGCAGTGCTCAGCAAAACTGGGAAATTGCAGTAATAAAAAATCAGGTTGGTTCTCCATGCTTCTGGCAGCAGTTAGTAAGATTGGCACCTTCATTTAGAAAAACTGCTTATGAGATGGCCACCTGAAGCTTCCTTCACCCTTGCATACCTGTGTCACCTCAGGGGGGACGCTGGGCAGACACCAGGACATGTGCAATGGTGTCCTTCTGGTGTTCCTGCAGTGCTCGTCTGCGTTCTATAAGCAGTCACAAACTGGCTGGCCTTGCTCAAAAATCTACCAGTTTACAAATATTCATGACACCAAATCTCTAGCAGTGGAGATGTTTATGTTAATGTTGTCCTAAGTACAACCAGACTGGCATTTTTAAGGTCTGTTCCTTAATATCTGACTATTTGCTACTCACTAACTCCCCTGACGATAGTGTAAGGACATCTTGGTTCTTTGACTCTTCGGTTAGAGACATCCACCCATTCGTGGCATCAGGCAGCACAAGAGGCTCTGGGTTTGAGTCCGCAGGCAGTCTCTGTCAGTGTTCCTGGCTGCAATGCATGCTACTGAGACCAATACCATTCTCCAGAGACTGCAGGGTGCAATTAACTTCTACAGAACCATTTTTTGTGTGCGTGGTCAATTTTCTGAGGTTCACCTCCTGATTCTGGAGGAACTAGAGCCCTGGATGGATTGATGGTAGGTCTGACAGACAATATGCAGAGTTATTCTGGGATTACATACAGATTTAAATGAAACAAGAAGGCAAATCAACAGCCCATAAGCTTTGTGTTTCATTTATTTCAATTTTCATTCTTTCTACCCTGTGCATAGTGGGACTGTTCAAGCCTGAGATGACAATTATGAACAGCAATTAACGGAATATGCCGCCTGGTACCTTTGTCACAGCCTCTGTCATGAAACAGTCTTCATATATGAAGAAAAACTGTAATGATTTCGTATCTACTGTCTGCCAGCTCTTCTGCAGGAATCCATTTCAGAAACAAAAATTGAACTGACGTAAGTAGAAGAAGGGAAAAAACCCAACCCTGTTTGTTCTTCTTCCCTTCCAACAGGACACTGCAAAGGCAGGAGTTATCTTCTATATATTTAGGTGTAATACAAAACTTCTGTTTCTATTACAAATTTCTATTTTTAAAAAAATATATTTTTAAAAATGTATTGCAAATTTGAATTACAAATAGAATTAAAAATGTATAACATAGAAGTTTCATCCTACATCGCTCATTGCCCATTTCTCTCCAATGACTCCAAAAGGAACCAAGACAATAAGCTCAGATGTAGAGATGTGCATTGTAAGTATTTCTGTTTGGCCACAGGCTTTCCACCTTCCAATGAAATGGAAATGACTGGACTGAGTTTAGTGAAAGCAGAGTGTCTTCTGCTGTTCATCTCTGTTACCAAAAGACTTTACCAAGACTGTTCCACCAGCCCCTTCTTCTCACACTGAGAACTGGTGAGGTTTTGTTGATTTTCTTTCATTATAAGAATGCCATTTGTAAAGTAACCCTCAGCTGGCTTATAAAGGACTTTATTTATTTTTGTATTGGTACCTTCTATCAGATTGTATTCCCCTTAGGGAAGAGAAATATCCTTCATATTTCTTTTCTAGTCTACTGTGCTAAACATACTTTTTCCTTTCCTTTACTTGTTCAAGGTCAGGTCTAGATCCAGACATCTGTTTGCAACATCATAATTTGTGTGATGCTTCTCGGATTACTCTCTGTGGGAGCAAGAGTGGGTGGGATGTGAACGGTTCACAGAGTATTTAAAGGGTTGCACCTTTCTTGCTTGTTGTTACAGCCAAGTTCCTAGAAATCTCTCCATTTCCAACTTAAAGACCACAAACCACTTCCTTTGGAAATGTGTGAAAATATGGATTACTTTGGTAGTTAGCCCTTTACTGCAAATGTTTTCCTGATAAGATACCAGAGGTTTTCCATGAATGCGTACAGGCTAATGAACTCCAAGCTTGCTCAAGTGCAGGAGCTGTATTATCATGATTGCTTGATGGTTTTACATCTGTAGGCTAAAAGCTATGTAATTTAGCATTCACAGGAGATAGCTATGGCTCTGCATCTGATTGCATTGTCAGCCAGCATGGCATGCGTATTTTGGGATGCAAAAATATGGCACACAAGGTCAAGCATCACTTCTTTCCTCTTCGCTCACCCTCTCCTAGTAGATCCAAGAATTACCAGCTAAACCTCATTAATGTTGGGTTCTTTACAGTGTTCTGGGTTTTAGGGATAATAGTCTGGTGTTCAAATCCCCATCAGAAAGAATACTAAGCCTTACATTAAAAGCCTGAAAAGGATCTTTATCTGGATCAACAATTGATCCCAAATTTGACTTGATTTCTTGTTAGACGAACTACACCATTTCCTTATGACCTGCAAACTTCTTCATATAATTCTAGATTTTGTAATTTTTCCCACTTCCTACTGTTCATCCTTGTACACAGAATTAGGTGGTCAACCTTGTGGTACAGTAGTAGCTCCATCCACTTTTCTAAAAGAGGACTTTGGTGGTGGTTTTTGCCAGCTAGGGGAAACTCGCATACTACCTTTAGCTGGTGAAGGGTCTGGAGCACAAGTCTGATGGGGAGCGGCTGAGGGAGCTGGGGGGGTTTGGTCTGGAGAAGAGGAGGCTGAGGGGAGACCTGATCGCTCTCTACAACGACCTGACAGGAGGGTGTAGCCAGGTGGGGGTCGGTCTCTTCTCCCAAGTAATGAGTGATAGGACAAGAGGAAATGGCCTCAAGTTGCACCAGGGGAGATTTAGATTGGATATTAGGAAAAATTTCTTCACAGAAATGGTTGTCAAGCACTGGAACAGGCTGCCCAGGGAAGTGGTGGAGTCCCCATCCCTGGAGGTATTTAAAAGATGTGTAGATGTGGTGTTTAGGGACACGGTTTAGTGGTGGGCTTGGCAGTGCTAGGTTAATGGTTGGACTTAATCTTAAAGGCCCTTTCCAACCCAAACGATTCTATGATTCTATGATTCTGTTTATGTAAGAAGCGTTTGCTTTGGAAGCTTAGCAAACTGCCTGAAAATAAGGAAGAGGAAACAGGCTGCAAAATCATTGCTAAAGGGCACAATGGCAAACTGGAGGTAGGATAGGAACTCCCCTTAGACATGAAATTTTTTCACAGTTAGTTGTACACAGAATTAAGCTCAGAAGTGCTGGGCACAATCATTAAAAATCTGTGTAATTGACTGTCCCTTTTCTGTCAGATCCTGACCTGGAGAGATGAGCACCCATGGTGCTCACACCAGCCCTGCAGTGCCATGGGATGCTGAGAAGGGACCCAAGTCCCCTCACAGAGGCACAAAACCAACTTTACCATGGACGCTTCCCAGTCCATATGGATCGGGTAGGAATGGTCACATCCGAAGGGAGTGAGAAGTAGCAACCAGAAGTTTCAAAGGAGCAGAAAGCTTTTAAGACTCTCCTGGCCTTCGGAGCAGCCACCTGCGGTGCTGCCTCCAGCTCCTCCCTGCCCTGCAGGGCTGGGTGCGCTGGCCTTGCCGTGAGCCCCTAACCACGGCCCCTCTGGAGGGGAGCACTGCACACTGCCCTGCACTGATTCGGCATTTATTTACCCCAATTCTCCTGCTGGGAGGGTCACATCACGTTACGATATTTCTGTGTAGATGGGACAAAGTGCTGCTCAATATTTCATATTCTTCTGAAGTCTACTGCACAAAAGAGGGAAAAGATGCAAACCGCTGTGCACTTCGGCAACACAAATATCCTACAGTGCCTTTATCAGGACTGAGAGAAATCCTGCGAGGTAGACACTGACTTCCAGTTGTGCTTTCCCATCCTGACATTTCCAGTTTGGCCAGAATAGTCATGAAATCATTTTGAAGGGCAAAAGGATTCCTATAAGAGTTGATCCACATTTACATGAAATTCTATTGTGAAAGAGGATTTTTTTCAGCTTAGCAATCAACTGTCCTCACAGTGAAACAAAATCATTTATTATTTAACCCTGGGGAGGGAGAGGGGGAGAAAGGGGAAAATTATTATTTAACTCCAAGCTGTGAAAAATATTTATTAATCTTACACTTTACTGTCTCCTCTGCTATTTCTTCCCCCATTTGCCTACCTTTTCTGGCAGGCCTGTTTAGATGTCAAGGTTCAGGTTTTTTTCTTCCTGTCCTGTAATGTCATTAACAAGAACTTCATCAGGAACCCCCACTTGTTACACTATATACATTAATATATAGTATATACACTATATATACAATAATACATTCTATATAATGATAATTGAGTGGCCTTCAGGGTTTCTAAAAATGCCACCTTCCACGTTGTTATTGACTGCAGTATCTTTTGTCTGAAATGTTATGACTCTGTTTTGCAGCATCTATTCAGTTCTGGGAAGGGAGAAGGAAGGGAGAAGAAGCGGGCACTTGATGGCTTTTGGGGCAGAGCCTTTAATTACTAATAATGTAAGACACAACAAGTTTTGAGACAGGCACGGTAAGGCCATGGGAAGATCCTCTCTGCGGTATTTGTGGGCAGCTATGCGGACGTCTGAGTGCTCTCTTTGGCTCCACGCTCAGGCAGACATCTCTCAGCCCCTCCACTAATCAACGCCAATCACCTATGCCACCTCCCAAACACACCGATTACACAGCAGGATTGGCACTTTCAGCAGGGCTGGCATCAAAGGAGGGACTCGGCTTCCCAGAAGCTTTCCACACATTTACAGCTGAGGTGTCCTGTAATATCTGGTCCTTCAAATCTACAATAAGCCACCGACAGAAATATAGACAGGTATAACGGCATTTCTGTGATGGTTCTCTGTTTCCATAGGTAAGGTGCAGATGAGCTGCAGTACATATGAAGCTCCTAAACCTACAAACTGACCTAAGAATGACTTGGGTGATGTCCCCTCTTAAAGAATAGCTTACACCTTAAAACAATAAATATCATTTATTAATATATCTGAGAGCAGAACTCAGAAACTAAGGTTTATCTAAAGTGCTTTCAACCTTCAGCTTTTCATTTTTACCAATTTTATGAGACATTTATAGTCCTGCACATTTGCAGAGAGAAGAATTTTTTGTTACATGTTGTAGTTTACGGGATCATTGTTCAAACACACCAGTGATTCCATAAGTGTGAGAGTCCAGAATTTCTTGTTTAAGGTCTAATAGCTTCATTTACTACAATACCCAAATTTTACAGCGCACATTATATGCAACTTTGAAGCATTGCATAAAATATTTATACCGTACCTAAATGTGGCAACTACATTTGTGATTAGAGTTTTATTCCTGTTAATTATAAATCAAACACGCAGGGGTGATTGGGTTTTTTTGTTTCCTTGGCAAGAATGTTTGCAATAAAAAGGTCTTTGCTCAGAGTCCTTCTGACAGTTCAGCAGTACCATCAAACTTCAAATTACAAAGAAAATTCCCATATAAAATCCACAAGTTATTACTCCGTGGTAGTTTTCAAGGTCTCTCAGTCTCCTTCAGGCCTACCATTTGACTTTGGTTTTGCATAAATATTCGAGCTCCATCTGAGTGGAGTTCATGACATCATAACTCTTTATCCGTACTCTTCTGGATTGCCCAATTTTCCTGCTATAGGCTGTCTGTGGCTCCGTCATCTGCAATATTATCTGTGTTCATGCAATGATAGACTGATACAGGCAGCACACATTTGGGTGAAGGCTATAACTGTGTTCCACAGAAAACTAACCGACTTGCTTTGCCAAATAAAGTAGGGATTGCAAAACTCTCACCTTGAATAGTAATCTTGGCTCTCATTATGCCAACTCCAACAGCTCAAAAACGGCCATTCCGTCTCTTTCCATAAGTATCTGAAGGCCGTTTGGCCCTATTAACACAAATAAATCATTTTCTGTTGCTATCCTACAAGTTACGAGTTGTACACTCACGTAACTTTGCAGTCTGTTATCCGTTTGTAAGTATGACTGATTCAACCTAACAGAAATGCAAACTGCTCTATAAATTATAGAGAACGACATCTGTGATAATGCCAGTGTACTTGTTATAAGCCGGCTGCACTCTTCTGCACTGGCTTCAGTCCTATTTCTCCTCGCTCAAAGCGTACATGGACTCTACATCTTCAGACTTGTACAGCCGCAGAACGAATTGTTTAGTCAGATTTGATTTTTTTAGTAAACATGTAAATGGACCATCATATACTCACTGGTGCTGAAAAGCAAATACATAATTAATGTCACAGTGCTAAAAGTCTTTGCAGTACACGTATGAAAGATTGGATGTCATTATTTTAATAGCACACATTGTTTTATACAGCATTGAAATTTTGGCTGAATCCCTCATCTCTTAGAGGCCAACTTAAAATTTTGTTCCTTGTGAGGATGAATGTCCTATTATTATAGGACACAATTCTATTAGAAAAATAAACTCCTAAGATAAATTTTTAATAAGAGTTCCCATTTAGTGATATGAATTTTGTTCCTAATTGGAATTTGTTAGTCACTCATTTAATTACTGAATATATATCACTTCCTTTTTTTTTTTCAGTAACAAATTCTGCAAATATATTGATTTAAAAAATTCTTTAAATGATTTTGGCACTTAAATCATTCATCAGCACTTCATTATAGGTATTTGTTACTTCAAAATGAAGATACCAGTTGCTTTGACTGGAAACATGAACTTCTGTACCTTAAAAAGTTTCTGAACCTTGACTGGGTAAGCCAAACTCCTAGTACCCTGTGTCAGAAACAGATATGAAATAAAAAGCTCATTAGCGCTTAAGTGAGGCTTTGATGGGTTTTTTTCCCCAAATACTATTTTAGCAAGGCCCAAATTTCTTGAGTCTTAAATAACTGTGCAAATAGGAACACCAGGCTCATTGCAAGTGTTTGACCGAAATTCTCTAACGTAAATCAATGATCAAGGCTGTGCTGCTTTTCAGTTGGTTTTAGGAATCAGTTTTAGTCACTCTCTGAAATAGCATGTATTGACAGAATTCATTGAACCAACTTTATTCTTCTCAGTCTCTGAAATAAGGCGTCAGCAGTGGATTGTAGATTTATGAGCAAATAACTGTCCGGTCGGTACGGCTGCATCAGAGTGTAGATATGCATTCCTTTAGAAAAAAAAAAAAAAAAAGCAGTTTGTACAGAAAGAAAGGAAAGAATAAATAATCATGAATTAAACTGGGTATCCCAGAGGAATCTAGCTCCACAAACTCTCCTTTAAAAGCATGATGTATGACAACTGTTGATCATCAATAAAGACAATGAAATGCAGCAGTAACACTGCATTTTGAGTTCCCAAGCCCAAGTTCAATATGAAAGCTTTATTTTTATGGAGAAATCTAGGTGTAACTTCCTGATTTGCTAAGTCAATATTTTACAGACAAAACTTCTACTCAGGAAAAAGAAGAGAGAATAATGAAAAACACATGCTCGAGAGGTTATTTTGAAGTGTTAAACCAAAGTAACTACCAGGTGAGGCAATCCCAGCTACCTGTGCAAGGAATGCATCTAACATCACCTTGCTGGTGCAATCAAAATGGAAAGTTTCGTATCTGGCACGTAGAGAGACTGCATTTGCTGCTCTCCTGCAAGTAAACCCAACTGCTGTTGTTAGAGGTGAGCAGTGCCCTGGCCAGGGAGAGCATCTCAATAAGGTGGATTTTAACTGGGGAAAGGGGTACAGAAGTGCAGAAGTGTTTTAGATAAAAAAAAAAAAAGAAAAAGAGTTAGCATCGTCCAGGTGGTATTTCCTAGCTACTGTGCTGTTCCTTGGCATGGGCAGAGCTGATTTCTAGTAAGTGTAAAACTGCTGTCCCCACTGAGGGCATGGCTATGCCAGTTCAAAGCATCAGAAAATCTGATTCGGTCTCTTAAAGCTGCCACCCCAGCTTACATTAAGAAGAATAAATCAAGAATACGTTCTGTGTCTGGGAACCAGAAAAGATCATGAAAAGTGTATTCACCGCAGTTAAAAAGGTCTCTTTACAGCGTGGAATTGTCTTTGCATTTATTTTAGCTGGGAGCTACGCTGTGAAAAGTCAGGATAATGACAACACCGCGGGATTTTACCCTCTGTGCATGTTTCCAGCTACTGCTTTTCCCTATCTGTCGAATTCATAATGCTGAGAAAGGGTGAATCACTTTTTACACAGCTGAGGGAAGAGTGTTAGCTACAGAAAACAAGGCATTTTGCATGGTGGTTGCATGTTATTCTGGGGATTAAACGCTTGAATAGAAACTTGTACCCCAGGTGTCTCTGGGTGGGTAGAAAAATGACAACCGCAATTGTACTGAGTTCCAAGTGCATGTCATTCTGAGAAAACAGACGTGCATATCATGACAGCTGCAGCACTAGAAAGCAAGGAAATCTTATAGTCAGGGAGACAAATTGATCTTCTGCTTTCCCTTGCAGAGAAGAAAGTCAGTGCTTAGGACAATTAATTCCTGGATTTCTAAAAAATAACTATATTATAGAAGAGAACAAAAAAAGTCTCTTCAATGATTAAGTAATTAACATTTAAAGTATTGAGGCAAACAACAGAAGAACGGATTTCTGAGTCAGTTTTGATCACAATTATTCTGGTGACAGCAGGGGAAAAGGAGGAGGATACTCAGCGTTCAGATAAGCTTTGCCGCGATCCGAGCGTGACTGCTCCCGGTCCTGCCTAATGCACAGCAAAAGCCAGAGCTCTGACAAACCCCTCCAAACCAAGGGCAAGTAGGGTTTCCCTTTAATCGAAAGTTCATACATTTAAGTTTCTTCTGTTAGGAAGATGACTTGCACAATCAAAACACGGTGTGCTGTCTGGAAAAGAACAAGTTCCCTAAAGGAGACTGATGATAGTGAGGAGAAGATGAATCTGAGCTGTGCCCTGCTCTGCCCTCACCCTGGACCTGCCTGGGGCTCAGCAGCAGGGCAGCTTGGCAGCAGAGCACCCATCACCTGGAGGTACCCCTGCACAGCAGGACAAAGTGGAGGCCAAGCAGAGAAGGCTCTGAAGACAGTCCGTTCTGCTAAGACTTGAGAAAAGAGAACAACAGAGAACAACCAACAAAATAACCCCAAAATAAATCAATCCAACTCTCTTGATCTTTTAAGCGATGGGTTAAGGGGAAAAAAGTAGAACCTACTGGTATTTAACCTCTACCAATTTATTTGCCAGCAGGGTGATTTTGCCAGTGATTCCTAAATTTATCACGAGTGTAAAGCACTGGACCAAATCCCCTTCATGGGGACACTTTGCTTTCTCCAGTTCTGGCTGCCAACCAAGTTTTGCTTAAGCTATTTCTTCTAACTCCCTTTCAGAAAGCTAAAGCCCTAGCAACAGCCATTAAAGCAGTGTGTGCTCAGCACTTGAGAAAGGGAGGACACATGTGAGCTCTTCAGTTCACATTTAGAAACCTCACTTCAGTCTCCAAAAGGCTCTTGTTATCCTACCCATTGAGTCCGACCTCCTGCCACACTGGTCAGTACATCGTGTCCTTTCCTCCAGCACCGCCGTCCTTTGTTTTATGTAAAACGAGCATCCGCAGTGCCAATGCTCCACAGCATCACAGGGACTGTACAGCAAAAGCCGCTCGTCTCTGCAAGCTCCTGTGCACCTCTCTGAGTCTGTATTTCAGGCTCATGAAAAGGAGGCAACAAAATAAAACAATGCTTGTGAGAACAGACAGCACATAGAGGTTGATATTATAACTGTAAACACAGGAGTCTATTTTTCACACATTGCACAGAAGAAATCATTGAAAGGCAATGAAACCGAACACCTCTAAATAACATTTTTGTTCAATATGAAAACATCTCCATTGCAGCTATTTTGATAAATGAAACCTGCAGCAGTAACATTTTTTTATTTCCCCCAAAGAAAGACCATTTCAGGTTAATGTGGTTTTGTCTCCAAACTCAGAAAAAGGAGAGAGAGAGACCTCCTGTTACTTTTCACCGGCACAGTATTCAGTGCTTATTAGTAAATCAAAATTAGTTGCCCCATGATTTTGCCATTTCCATTATTAGACCTCAGAGGAAAGGACCCCCTGGCTCTTTCTATAGCACCTTGTTTTCCTATAGTATTGATCAATCAGACAGCAGTGATGAAGACTGGACGAAGAATAAACTAGAATACCTGTCCGTATCTGGGTCCATTGTTTGACCGTGACATTCCCATAAAGGCGGTGGCCTGCTCTAGTCCATGTCATGCCATTATGATCTTCCAGGTTTTACTCTTCCAGAGCTTTGCAATGGAAAGGGAACCTTATTCACTGTTGGTCAAGTTATCCAAGTAAATGCCAAATTAGTGCTTGTTGATTTAACTGAAATCATCCAGCCAGTACAATTCCTAGTGTCAGTCTTTACGAAACACAGGCTCTGAGAGGGCATCGGGAGACTGGCAGTCTGGGGAAGCAACAACCCCCTGATACCTGATGCATGGCACCTTGTGACACAGAGGAATAATACCCAGTCCGGGAAGGAACTTTATTAGAAAGTTAATCGTTTATTTCAATCTGCATTTATAAAGGAGAGGCAGTGCTGGAATGGAAAGTACTCATCAGCTTCTGTTTCTCCTCTGGAAATTTACCCCAGTAAGAACAACCAGGCAGCTAGTTTCCTTGCTGCTTACCATGAGCTTCCCTTTCTTCTTCAAAGGCCAAGTTCTTGACACCCATGGAAACAATAATACACTGGTTTTAGACCTCCTCCAGGCCTGTTAGTTTTTTAATGATGAGTGCAGGATACTAAAAGAGTGTCTCAACACTAGAATTGGAAAGTCCTGATCTAGCCTGTTTAAAGTTAACTGTCAAAAATCCAGAGACTGAGGAGAAACTGGCTGGGCTATTTAATCCTCTACTGACACTGTCTAGAGTCAAGAACTGTTGTCCGTCATGTGGTACGGAATGTAAATTGCACAGCTGGAAAATAAATGAAATCTCAAAATATGCAAGTTGCCAAAAGATGCCATGAGGAAATTTAAGAAAATCTATTAACTGCAGAAGTCTCAAATTGCAAAACTCTCCTCCATCTAATGAAAAAAAATGTATCAGTTCTTTCCTCCCTTTCATACCGTGTGGTTAATAAACTCCAGGAAGCTGGTGGGGAGGAGGAACTATCCACATGCATACACATGCACACACAGCTTCAAGCTTATCTTTCTGTAAAATACTGAATTACTTTAAACCCATCCCCTACAGCGTGACCTAGCTACCCAGTAATGAGGTAGGGGGAGTGAATGGGTTTTCAGTACTTGACTGCTTCGTAATCATGTTCTGTGTACAAAATGCCTTCAGAAACCTATTCTACTTTGTGTTGTGTTCTCTGTTCAGAATGAACAATTCATTCAGCACCAAATTAGTACCTGAGCAAATAAGAGTCACAAAAACCACTAAATACATGGTGCAGACATGCAAAGCAAAAAAAACAATCAACATATTTTGAAAGTTAAGTCCCTTATATGAACCTGGAACACAAAGGCATTCATTATTCCAAAGCACAAGTAGAACCTTACCTTTTCAGGTTACTAATTATGTGAAAAAAAGAAAAAAAAAAAAAGTAAAAGCAATACATTACCTCATATGTATGCTCTATTTGTACGATTACAGTGTTAGCTCATAATCTGTGGCTTTTCCAGTTATTTTTCAAGAAAAAAAAAGAGAAATTTCAAGCATCTGGCAGTTAACTACGGAAATCTTCCCAAAATAAAACACTAATGCTAAGATATACACATCTCATCTGTGTAATTGTATGCAGCACACCAGATGATTTTGGAGTGCTACTTTTCACAATATATCCCTTTGAACAGTATTTCTTAGACATTAATGGGTAGCACCACTTTGCTTAAGAACTCACCTTTCCTTAAGATCATCATAAAAAGCACCACCTTTGTTGCAAAAGGTATAGCAGACCGTTAACAGCATTTTTTTGTTCCTTGCTAGCTGAAGTAAAGTAACTGGTTTTCTACAATTATTTTACTTTTGCTTCTATTTAGTTTTGTTTTTTTTTTTTCCCCAAAGTTTTGATCAGATTTGCATTACTTGCATTTAAGATGCTAATAACAGCTCATAGACTGGAAGAAGCCGACAGTGAAGACAAGTCTCATGTCAAGCACATTTCTAAAGAGACTACAGCCCATGCCAGGCTAAGTGACAGCGCAGAGGTTATATCAATATCCCATCTTCACTTATAGAGAAAAATGGAAAGATATGAGCTCTACCTGGAATCATAAAACTTGACTCTCAAAATTGCACATGAGTGTATCCTTTAATACTAACTTTGGTCAAAAGTTATACACCATAGAGAACGACTCACTAAAGCCCGAGCTATAAGTAAAGTCTTGGGAGTTTTCTCTATAAAGCCACTTCATCCCATTGCTTTTCCCAGCAGGAGCTGAGCAGAAGCAAGAGAAGACAGGTCACCTCTCGCCCTGAACTGGGCTACTGTTTTCCCTTCATATGACAAACACCTGAAGGCGCCCAGTGCCCATCCTACCAGCACTTTAACAACAAATCATGTCATTCTGCTTAAGGGAGTTCAAAAGATCAAGCGGGTCTTAGAGTTGGAGGATGGAGGATGGAAAAGGTTTAGAGGAGGGGAAATACCTGATGGCGTGGGGAGGAGGGCAAGGGAGCTGAAACACTCCTGTACAATGCAGGTTTGGATGATACTCATAGGCCAGGGAGGGATGCACATGGCATGTATGTTTGTATTTTGTTTTCTTTAAAGCCAGAATTTAGGCTTTCAGGTTCAAAGTACATTTTCTTTAATTTCTCTTTTTTTCCCTGAGACTATAAACAGCTTAGAGAAGTTTTAAACTGAGTCAAGCAGGATTTAGATGTAGAGAATCCATATTCTTTTTGTAAGCCCTTCAGTGAGTATGGGAGGTTAACAACATTCTGAAAACATCACAAAAAGCGGTCCAGGAGTTGTGGATGTCATTTGCCCATCCTACTTAATATACATTCAGTGATGCTTTCTGTGTTTATAAACATAAAGCAGTAGCATGTGAGATTAAAAAAAAAAATGAAAAGTGATATGAAAGAAAAACAAAGAAACAACCTAAACCACTGCGTGATTATTTTCTGGAAGGAAGGGAGGAAAACACTGCAAGTAGTTCTTGCCCTCATGAGGGTTTCTTCAATGTCCTCAGACAAGGGGACCAGCCTTGTCGCAGTGCAATGCAGCACATTCCATCCCTGGACAGAACCCACCCGATGAAAACGTGCTGCCGTGTAGGGTCCTGGTCTCATTGCACTGCTTTGCTGTGGGAGGCCAGCATTTCTGGTCAAGAGACATGGTGGTTCCAGGTTTATGGAAGAAGTACTGTTTAGGTGAATAGTATAAAGTCTGGAGTAAGGAGGAACCTACTGCACAGAGCAGGGGTGAATATAATCAAAATACTTGTTTCCCCATGGATTTGATTTTGGTGTTTGCAGCCTCTAATTTCTCATGTCAATTTCCTTATTATCCTAAGGAATTTCTGTACATAACTGACCCATCTCAAGACATTGCTTTGTGTCATCTGTCTGCTCTCATACCTTCAGACGTGAAGTGCCTACACCAAGAAGGTTCACTGTAGAGATTTTGTATGAAATTCATCATGTTTAACATCCTGGCGTCATCTCGGCAGGTGATCTGAGACCTGTGTAGAAGCACTGTAGGACTGTGTAGGAGAATGTCAATACTCAATGTGCTGACAGCGTGTCCCTCCATCACGCTAACTAGCTCAGAGTACAGCAGCATGAGTGTGGTGGCAACAAAGCCAACTCAAACTTACAAGCTGTTGCTATTGCCCTTATCTGTGGCCACCACTTCTGCCCAAATACTGCAGTTTGTTGTCACTTCAGTTATCCAGTTACAGTCCAGCTCCTCAAACATTCACTTAACACAATGGACAAAGCAGGACTTTATAGAACTGGGAAAGAAATGAGTGATTACAGATGGGGAGGAGGTAATCTCGGACATCAAAGGCCATATATGTATGACTAAATCCTCTCAGATACCACAAAAAGCGCATGTTAAAGCATGTCAATTATTAGCTAAAGAAATGTGACACTTGTGCCGAAATGTCCCCTCCTCACACCATGCTTTAAAAATAAACATAACTGCATACAATAGAAAGTGTTCGAAATCATGCACAGATTCCTCATTCCTAGAAATATGCAAAACATGACAATCAAGGATGGCCAAGGAGTCTGAAGGTCTTAAACCCTCTTACATATTCAAGAGAGACACTTTTGCTAAGTTGTTGAGAAAGCTGAAAACTGTGCTTGGTTTTCCTGCTTGCTGTGTCATAGAACCATAGAATGGTTTGGGTTGGAAGTGATACCAAAGACTTAAACAATTTAATTAAATCAACAGAGAAACAGGCACATTCTTTAGCCTGACATCCCAAGGTTGGGAAGCATTAAGAAAACAAAGAACAAATGATGAAGAGAGCACCATTATCTAAGTTGGCACGTTAAGAATGCAAGAAGAGGCCTTCAAGGGAGGAAGTTCTGGTTGTAAAAGGAGACAAGTTGATAAAATTCTACAACACACAGACATCAGTAGTTAAATGGCTGAAAGTAGGACAAAGGTAATTGTGGTAGTGGGAGATCGCTACCTCCAACTCAAATGGCCCCCCCGAAAGAGGTCAAACCCTGCTTGGGGAGCATGCGTCATTGATGAAGAGGCTCCACTAGTGCTATCTGAGGATGTGTACTAATTTACATTAGAAGTGAGAAACTTGTAACCAATCCTGGCTGTGAATAACAATGAAAATGTAGTGTACTATGAATATGCAATTATTTTATTGTATATAATATGTATCTTCATGAGGCTTGGTGTGCGTGCTAGGAGGAGAAATCCCCCATGCATCCAGTACTGCAATAAACCAAAGTTGGCTTTCTAAACTATCATTTGGTTTAGAGAGATTTCTTGGTTATGATTTTTGGCAACAGAAGGGACCTTACAGACCATCCAGTTCCAACCCCCCTGCCATGGGCAGGGACACCTTCCACCAGACCAGGCTGCTCACAGCCCCATCCAACCTGGCCTTGAACACTTCCAGGGATGGGGCAGCCACAGCTTCTCTGGGCAACCTCTGCCCCTGCCTCACCACCCTCACTGGGAAGAATTTCTTCCTAATATCTCATCTAAATCTTTCCTCTTCCAGTTTAAAGCCATTGCCCCTTGTCCCATCAGTCCCTGCCCTTGTAAAAAGTCCCTCCCCAGCTTTCTTGTCGGCCCCTTTAGGTACTGGAAGGCTGTCATCTCGCTATACCAAGGGGTGAGGTGGGCACTCCTCTCAGGAGGTTTTCTGCCTGGA
Organism: Cariama cristata; assembly: GCF_000690535.1. Lineage (NCBI taxonomy): Eukaryota > Metazoa > Chordata > Aves > Cariamiformes > Cariamidae > Cariama > Cariama cristata. Next base: position 25,110 of record NW_009629272.1, on the reverse strand, counting down.
ATTTCTCAGGTCCCCTTTTGCACTTCAAATTCCCATCGGCATTCATCCTGGGGAGCTGCTTCTTCCCAGCCTTCTCCGCTCCACATCTCTGCCTCACATCTGCCTGTGGTGGAAAAGGCAAACTGATTTGCAAAGCGAGTGAGTGCAGAGGGCTTGTTGGGGGCAGCTGGGGTGCACGAGGATTTCACCTGGTCCACAGCGGTTCCCTGACAGCTCTAACTCCTTTTTAGGGGTGTTGTAAAGCAGACCTCAGAACATCTGCTGCTCAGTCTTCTGAGAAAGCCATAATGCGGTTGTGTTGGATTTTAAAACCCTGGTTGTTTTCATAGAATTTACGTCATCTCAACAAATACATCCACTAATGGTGTTGTACCGTTATTTCATACCATAATACAAAGCAAGGCAAATTAAAAATTTTATTAGACTATACATCCTTTACTCCTGAATTACCTAAAAAAATTTAAGGAGACTCTATAATGTTGAATTTTAATGAGATGATAAAAAAATATTCAGGCTGTATTAGCCATTCCAGTATTACAGTAATGAAAGCCTAACAACCATCACTAACTTTTATATAATGTGTCATTTCATATGCAGCCAAAATGCCTGCAGAAGACTACTTTTTAAACAGTGCACATTTCTAGTGAACCCTTGATGAACATTTTAACAGGATGTCAGCACCACTCAGAAGAAGCCAAAAGAATAGTGCTAAAACTTGCATAAAGCTGCACACCATGTTTTTCTGCAGGTCTGTATTTACTACAGAAAGCCTTCCATATTTAAATATACTAACAGTCCCTTTAAAATATTGTCAACTCCATCGAAATCATACTGAGACCCTTTCTTACAGACCTCTGCCTATGAAGTAGAACAGCATAGGAGCCTCTGGCCATCAAGGAAACTGTTTTTTCCAGTTTGGATTTGTTTTTTTTTTTTTTCCCCTATAGAATCAACCTGGTTCTGCAGGACACCTGGCCGTGTGCTTAAGTCAACAGATAATTGAACTTAAAGTAAGTATTCACATGTGCACAGCAGCGGCTTCGTGTAAATACCTGGGGCTAGGACCAGTGGTTTAACTGTGCCTGGCACAAAGGAAATCTTAGGGGCCTCTTGAAGCAACCGCCCACTCGTGAACTGCCTCCGAGCAGCACGATCTTGAAGACCAATGCTTCAGCTCTGCAGGTACCTCCAGGAGGTGGAGAAAATGTAGTGGCTTAAGTCTTCTTTTTCTATGCCTCCATGATCTGAAACAATGGACTTTCAAACTGTAAAAAATTTTTCTGCAGAGAAAAGTTTTTGGGATCCAGGACTGAATGTAACCTGCTGTAGTCCTCACAGAGGTATATTATGGGGTGGAGGAAGAGGAGAAAAATCTTCTGTATTTGGAGGAGAAAACCCACACCTAGTCATCTGTGCTGCACCTGCTCACAACACTAGATTATGTGACAGTAAGGTAAACTCATGGACTGGGGTGCCAAGAGCAAAGGCAGCGGTGGAAAATCTAAGATAAAAGCATGATATTGTAAGGAAATCACTCTAAATGGCATGGTTCTGAAAGCTGCTGCATTTGGAGAATGTGTCTTCTCGTAGCACGGCCACACTTGTGCGTAGGAACTGGTGTCTGCCCTTTCAGAGCTCCACCTCCAGGAGTAAGGTGAGGAGGCCCTGGCTTGGTGATCGGGCAGAGATTTAAAAATCTGGGGAGAGAGTCAGTAAAACAAGCTGGAGTATACAGCCTCCATGCAGGCAGCAGTAAACCTTTTGTACTCTTAAATCCTATGTAAAATATTATTCTTTAAGGGACCTAAACACCACAGCAGCCTCTGTCACGCTTTGGTGTGCTCACGTGTTAATGAGAGCTACGCCATTCCGCTCAACCACTCTTTTCACTGAAGTGCTGTATAATAAATTAAAAATTACAAAAAGCCTGCATCAGTGTGAGGATGGAGGAAGAGCAGATCCTTCAGTAAATGGTAAGTGTCCCAAAGAAACTCTTTTTAGAGTCTCAAGGCAGGAAAGTTTACGAGCAGGTGTAGTAAAAGCTGGCAGGAGGCACTTTATTTCATGTTTCCATCTGCCAGTTGTATTTCGTGAAGTGGAAGATTGTCCTTTCACCCAATAAATTCACCTTTTTTACTGCAGAAGTTTCACATTAAATACTAATAACATTGTTTCAGGGGATCCACTAAAGGACATAACAGGCAATTAAACAGCCCCAATTATATCATAATTTTCTGTGTCGACTTATTTCAACAGATTACTGAATTTCTATTGAAATGGTGTTCCGAAGAGGCTTAGCAATGTTTTAAGCATATATTTCAGGGCTAGAGTCCCAGTACTGAATACTAATAACACAGTTTGAGATGTGTGCTCTCATGTGTCACAGATATCATAGTTTCAGTTAATTTTCCATGAATTATTGAAATGAAGAATTATTTTCTGTTTTCTTTTTCAAATCAACACTTACTACCAGCAGCGCTGGAAGGAGTAAAATCCAGGAAATGTGCTACAGTAGATAAGAATTAAAAGCAGTGTGTTGGGGATGTTACCTGCATTTACATATTTGTGCTTTATTAAGTAAGTGAAAGAGCCTGCCCAAGTTGTATAACTCATGCATCATAAATAAATACAAACCAGATAACTGGAACCAAAGGCATACATAGCAGCAACAACTCATACCGTCCCTACAGCAGTTGCTTGGGTAGTTCTCCACCTTGTCTTGCAAGGTTCTCACTACTCAGCTCTCTTAAGGATTGTTCCAGCTCCCTGGGAAATGGTTTACAAGGTCTCCTTAAGGTCAAAAAGTAAAAACAAGAGGTACGAGAGCGTATACACATTCAAAGGTTAAATTTAATCTTAGGAATCTGATTTGTATACTGCATGCATTTCTGAAAAGTGGGAACATGAGGAAAAAATGGTGAATAATACCTGTTTAATAGCCAGCACAAATTAGATCATACATGCGTCTGGAGGCATTATATAGGTATTTTAAGGTGTTCATGGTTTTAAATGACCCGTCTGTGACTTAAAAAGTGAGCCCCAAGCTAAGCGTCTAAAGCAACGTGTAGCCATGTAAATCAGTGCCTTTTCTAGCTTACGGCACATTGAAGAAGATGGATCTGTCTGTGTAGACTGTATATACAGATTTGCAGAATATAAAGAGTTCAGAACAAAGCCTTCCACTTTGCATGCTGCTTGTCTAGGGGACAGCATGGAAGATGTCAGGAGGGAACTGCTGTTAATCAAGTTATCCAGTACTTGCTTGGGACTCCTGTCCAACGTGATGAGCAAGGCATGGGGATTTGGATGGAGCTGGATTTCTATCAGTCTGGAGTACTCCACAGTTCTCTCCCATACGCATCACAGCTTCTGACCTCTCCATACTGTTAATACTTAGGCAGAATAAATTAAAATATGTTTTCAAATTAAGGAAAAAAGGTAACTTTTCCTTTAAAACAAATCTAATGTAAATTGATTTTGATATTGCACCTGTGAACGTGCTGAACTGTCTATAGTAGATTACACGTACCTAGAGAAAAATTATATTCAAGATGTCCAAATATGCAGTCAAAATTTCAAAGGACATCAAACCAGTGAAGATCCAAGTGACTGGCTTAGTACCTGAAACCAAAGCATGTTAAGGTGATACAGTGTTTTTCAACAACAGCTTATCTTTTGCCACTCTTGACCAACAGTTGTCTTTATTTCAGTTATTTTGTTTAGGCCAGTGCTATAGCTACATCATATAACATCCAGAAAACAAGGACAAATAAAACTGATTTTCCTCTCCCAATCTATCAATGAAAACAAGATGCTGGAAGTTGAAATACACTTCCTGTAAAATCCTGAAAGACATGGCAACAGCAAATAAAAGATTCAATTCATTAAACCGAAGTAAAATTTATTTATTAAACAAAAATCATGAACTGTAAAACACAGTCTGATATACAGGAAAATATATTTATCCCATATATTTATTGTATTTATGTTTCATTAAAAAATGACAGTGTGGTTTTCTCTATACTTAATTCCAATTACTATTAAAAACCTTGATATAAGTTAATGAATGCAATCAATAACAATTGCAATTTTATCATGTCACATTAGAATTAAGCATATGAAAAGTGACTCTATAATTGGTTAAATGTGCATAAGATATTCTCACTATTAGCAAAAGTTCTATCACTTTTTAGTATATAAGCTGTACTTAATTCTAGATCAGCATATTTTAATGGTCGTTCCCCCACAAGAATCAATTTCTTTTGCTGAAATTAGCCAGTAAATATAACTACATAACAAAGTTATTTAGCATATCTAACACAAATGGCTAATAACATATTTACATGTATGCTGACATAAATTATCATTAGAATGTGTGATTTTAGCCTTTGGTTTGAATAAGTATGCTCTGAACTGAAAGACAGAGTCAACTATTTAGGTATAGTTTTAGGAATTTTACTTATATCTGTACTTCTTTGCTAGCTTTATGGTCTTCTAGTGTATCACGATTTTTAACTGTGCCACTGTGCCACTCATTTTCAAATTACAAAACTAAAGACTTTTTTTTTTTATGAGTATGGATAGCTAAGCATCCCAAATCCCAATCTTACTCAGCTGAAATGATTTTTAATGTCTGTTCCAGTCCGCAATTAAAATTTGCATGTTAATAAAATCCATTTCTTAACACTCTCTGGATGCAATAAATTTTTTCCAGACTAGCCCACATCAGGATAAGAAAACTCTGTCAGCCTTCCACAGTTTTCAACAGTTTATGTAGGCCTGAAATGCGGACTCTGTGTTCCCTTCGTTTTTTCCTACAGCCAGTATTTTTGAAAGCAGGTTTGCTTTAAATGGTTTCTGTGTCTCTGTTTGTTTTCTTCTTTTTCTAAAAATACAATTCCCATTTTTCTCACCCCTCATTTACAAAATCTGACTCACCATCTTTGCACTCGCTCATAACACAGCATGACAAAGAACTGCCGGCAGGAAACAAGGATTAAGGGCTTGGCTTTTCTCAAGTTAGCTAAAAGTGAATATTTTATTCTCTCACCCCAGAAAAACCCCAAGCGTTTACTATATATTTTCCAAGGACATCAGAACATTTCATCAAGTATTTTAGACAGCTATAAATACCTTGTACTTTCCAAAACCGGTGGATATTTCTTCTCCTAAAGCCATTGGTTAACTCTATATTCAGATATTCTTCAAATAACTCTTTTGATTCCCTTTTTCGAAAAAGAATAACTTAGTATAGAGTAAATGTTTGTCAAAGTTTCTATACTTAAGTCAAAACTGGGTTTGAGTACAAGAATCCATCTTAATACAACTCAGTGAATTGGGTTTCACAGGATATTTTTTGAAAGTTTCTTTTATATTTTCGTAAAGAAGTTGGGCTAAATTTATGGACCTTGGGGTTTAGAAAGGCAAAAATAAACATGATTAGTCGAGACAGAAAATGCCTTTCTCCGGAAATCTAGAGAACACCTAAAGTTTGACTCATAGACCTTCCTAATAATGGGTTGTGTAGAAGAAACTTCAATTAAACCTCACCCTCTGCAGCTCAAAGGTGACACCACCACTAACATCGCCCATGGTCCGGTACTACTGGCAAGGACAGTTGCTATACACAGACTGGTTAACTGGGTAAAGTCCATGTGAAAGCAGTGAACCACCGGGGCTTTGCCGTAGGCTGGGTAGCATCACATAATCTCACACAGTAAACCAGCTAAATGAAATGATTGCTCAGTCTCAACACACTCAAGCACTTTGCTGTTCTTTTTCAACAAGAACAAATGAGGCCAGATTTTGGAACATATAAAGCCAGTCATAAAAGAACAAATCTGGAAGATTTTCTCACAAAAGTCCCATTTACCTGAGAGCTTTCTGTGTAAAAATAGCTATTTATTAATATTCTACAGCAGGGAGTTTGAGGTATTTGCAATCTTTGCAAACAGAACGCATTTATTTTTCACAGACTGAGGAGAAATCTAAAGAGATTATCCAGTGACTCCACTGGGCTTGGCTGGGAATACAGAATTGACTTTACGGAGTATCTTTCTGGAATAGGACTAAAGACGGCCTTTGAAATTAAACTGGTGTCAAAAAGCCGATTTCAGATAGCCTATGAGACTTTCCTTGCAAAGTCTAATAATTCTCCTGTTGCTTTTTTAAAACAGCTTCTGTACGTAGATTCAAACTGCCTCCTGAGCATAAGGAGCAAGGTTCAGTTTGTAGAATCTGGATATCCACTTCTCCATACCCCAAACACCTGTACGACTCGAATCTGCATTACTTCGTACAGGGATTCCCCACGCTAGAATAGGAGAGAGGTGCCTTGGCAGAGTTTGTGGGACCAAGCAGCACTTGAACACACCGCACCAGTGCTATTAAATCTTGACTTCCTCAGCGCCGAGTTCACACAAAGCGATACCGCTGCCGCTTTATCACTTAGCAGCATCTGCAAACTTCATGTTCCACAGTGCCATAAATTATGACATCTGTTACCAAAAAGAACATTCACACAACCAGCCATGCGGAGGAAATATTTCTACACTGCCCTTTTGACAATCCAATTGTCTTTCTGAATATTTCCCAACCTTGGAATCAAGTTTTGCTGCACAGCCCTCCTTCTGTTTGGCATTATCAGCCTCTGTCATGCCAGAAGTCATCGCCGATCTCCTGTGCTACGACTGGTGACATGCGGTGCTTCTGGGCAATCTTTTAAGTGGGGCTATTGCAGGCTACCAGGGTTCTCAGAGAGCTTTAATATGTGAAATTACTCCATTTCCTGACCTGTCACGGGCAGTTGAACACCCAGGCTGCTGCCGCCGACCCAGATGAAATGTGCTCTGGATCTGCAGCTTCCCTGAGGTCCAAGATTGCTAGCAGAGACATCTCAGCAGCACAGCAAACCTGGACTTGCATCTCAACAGCAGGGTTTTTTTCATTCTCCAGGGTCAAGTTTCAATCTCATTTGGCTCAGACTCCCAGATCTAACCCACAGTATTAGAAAGCCAGCAGGCTTGAAAATAGACTCAGAATAGGAACCTCGGATTTTTTCTTCCTTTCCTAGCTCTCAGAGATGGACACACTTCATTTGCTTACCCAACGGGGTTTCTTAATCCAGGAAGCATTCATCTGCTTCACCTTCAAGATGTAGAAGCTTAGCCCAATTTGTTCTTTGTTTTATTTACTCTATGAGCTAACAAATCCTCCAAGTGGGCTTTACAGCATCTCATTATTAGAGGTACATAGATGCCAGTGTTACATTGTTAATGAGAAAAAAAAATCACTTTCCCTCTTCCAATTTTTCTCTTTTTGCAGAATTAATATATTAGGATGAAGTAAGAGAAACACTCCTCTAAGTAGCTAGTAGGTGGTAGAGCAATAAAAAACCTTATGAAAACATTAGCTTAAGCAAATAATGTTTAGAACACAGGATGAAAAGATGTTTTAATTTCCTATACCCAGGGATAATACTGCCAGTCTTCATTTTTGGACAGAAGAATAGAAACACGTGGCTGTTCAGGATAGAAGGAAGAAAGGACTCTTCCATAGTCAATATGTATTTCAGTTCTAGCCATACCAAATAATAGTTAGTGATTTATTGTCAGTTTGATTTATGGCATGAGCAAGGTCCTGCCAAATTACCAGTTCCTTGAACTGTAGTTTCCATTCCGTTCCTCCATGGTTCAAAGGGACGTACAGCTCAAAGAAGTGATACGGTGCCTAAAGGGACTCGGTGTAAGAGAAACCAGGAGATAGCAGAGAGCAATCTGCTAAGGAAGAAAAAAATGTAGCTTGGCAGGAAATGCCCGGAAAATGTGAAGCAAAGGAAGACTGACTCAGAGTGGAAGCCAAGGCTGTATTTATGAAATCAAGCCTAAATTATTGTATAACGTTGTGTCTTCCAAACCAAAGGAACAGCACACACAAGGAAACTTGCTCAAAATAACCTTGCTGCTCTGTTAGTGACTTCCTCTCCTGAATCACCGCCTATCCTGAGCTAGCGGGTAACCTGAGGTATTAAACATACACCCATGCATTGTAATTTAGAGCTATAGTTACATTCCTTTGAAGATTTATCACTGCTTGCTGTGAGAAGGATCTGTAATTAAAATCTATGTCAACAAGCAGAAGTCAAATGCAAAGATAAGGTCGCAGAGATAGAGGAACACATCTGCTCTACACACTTTACCGAGCACGATGACACAATGTCTTGGAGAGGCAATTGTTTAATTTTAGAAAATCAAAGAAGAAGTAGCAGTGACTGAAAAGATATAGCATGACTTGTAACATGGAGGCGGGAAAGAAGAAATTGTGTCTAAGGCAGCACTTCGAACAATACTTTGCCTGAAGCACATGCTTCAATTTCACAAATTGAACTGACATGAGAAGATATTTAAAATTAAAGAAATGTTTATGTGGTGTTCTGAATCTGAGCAGATCCAAGCTGGTAAACAAGGACCATATTATCAAGATCTAAATCTTGATAAGTCTTATAATCAAGATGCGGGGGGTCCTAAGTATAAGTAAATGGTGAGATCCTAATTATAGGTAATTTTAGTTCACCTTCGTGTAGCAGCCAGGAACGGATTGCAGGCAAGTCTTGTTTCTAATTGCACGAGCATGTTTTTGTCGTCGTGCTGCCTGCAGTCAGCGGTGGGGTTACACCCTTGGGAGGTGCAAGGGATGTGTTCCTGCAAGGGTGAAGAAAGGTGGCAGAAGTCACTCAAAAGTGACAAACGCTGCAGTGAAACTGCAGCAACGGTAGCAGATTGGGAACCCAAAGTCAGGAACAAAACCAGGTACAGCTCTCCGTGAAAAGCTAATAGCCCAACGTAGACTTACTCACGGTTCAGTCGAAGTTGAATGAACAGCACTTCCCTGGTAGACAATGTAAACTGGCAAAGGACCTGAGAGAAAGTGCAGCAGTACCATCTGCTTCTCCTTGAACTTTACAAATGGGTTTCCGATTTCCTCACTGTACATATCATTTACAACCCCAACAGCTTTGTCCCTCTTACTCTACTTTTTTTTTTCTTTTTCATGCTAGTGAGGAATGAGTCGTCTGTCTCCTCTTTCAGTTTTTGTTCACTCGTACTCTTCTTGCAACATAATTTGGCAATGATTTATTGTGCGATCCTATTCCAAACAGGTGTCTCTTTTCTGGCTCCCCCTGCAAACCCAGTTCCAGAGAACAGATGGTAATAGTTAGCTGCCTTCTGCACCTGCACGGATGAGAGCAGATCTGAAGAACCTCTTCTGTATGTTGAGTACCTCAGGGCAATATTTAGATGACCTTGCGGTTAACACGTAAGTAGCCAACTGCATCCAGCTTGGCACTGACACTGTGGTGAACATCAGCGGAACAGAATTTAAGACAGAAAATGGTTTGGGGAAACTAAGACAAGGCAGGATGATTTGGCACATCGTCAGCCAAAAAGGCACCTCAGGAGCAGCAGCATGAATGGACAATACCCACCCAGGGCTTTTCTGCCATGTTTCAGGAATTCTTGCAGCAATCAGATGAATAAACTCATTTACTGTATTTCTGATCATGTCCAGCTGTCAGGATTCAGCTAAGGGTTTGGGGACTTCTTAATTAAATACGTTAAAGCAGAGTTAGTTTTCTAAACAGGCATCAGGTTCAATTGGTTACTGAACTAATCTGATCTATAACGCTCTGGCACAGGAGCAGGAAGGTGTGGGAGAGAGGGATTTGAGACCTGAGATTTTTGAAGATGATAAACAGCCCGAGAACTAGGGAGATAAAAAGAGAGGGAGTGAGAGAAAAAAAGAGAGAAAGTAAAGGTGAGGGTCAAAAAAGGAATTAAGGAACATTCTGCAAATTCACGCAGCATAAAGACGGGAGAGAAAATTACTGAAAGAAACAAGCGATCAACGAAGAGTAAGAAAAATCTGGAAATAATCATTAGAAAGTTCAGTCCAGAGGAAAGCTGTATACTCAAGAAAAGATTCATTTATTCAATAGCTGTCTCTAGACATGCTTTGAGATACAGTCTGAGGCAGAACGTGTGGCTCTGACTCTGGTGCAGATCAATAGCAGCGCTGGGCACCAGGTCAGGCATTCGTCTGCAGGACAGAAGAGTCAGGCTCAGGGGTCTGGGTAAGTCCCATCTCTAAACGAGATCAAGAGGATTCACAGAAAAAACTCTAACCTTCACAGGCAGACGCTTTTTTCTCTCTTGAGGCGTTTGCCAGCTCTTGTGTGCTGAACACGAGGTCTATGAGCCCATTCAGGGGGTTAACTTCTTGGTGGGATTTCTGTTTCTGGGTGTTTCTCACCACATTGTACAGCTTGTTGGGGGCCAGCAGCATGGTTGGGTACCTCACTCAGGGTCAATGGTTAGAGGCTTTGGCTACTTTTCCTGGAGGAATAATAAGACCACAGCAACATCAGCATGCCAGCTTCTCTTTGCACAGCATGAAGGACAGCTCTTCTTCCCTGGGACATATTTTTTTAATTAACAAGAAGAATCTATCAGAAAAACTGGCAAGTAAATAGAAATACCTGATCATTCAGATTTCTAAAACACTACAAAACACCAGTAGCTATATACTGGTAAAAGTCTGCACAGATCCATTAATGCAGGGTTGAACTTTGTATCTCAAAGGGCAATTCCATAAGAGCAAGTGCTTTCTCCTGACTGTTAACGCTTTAGAAATTCACTGTGAAAATAATCGCTCTTTAGATATTTGAGACTCCCATTATTCAGTAGGAGAAAATAAATCTCTTTAAGAGTCCTGTTAGAAGAGAGGAATTATAACTCTTTAAAGGTATTACTGATTTCAATATTAATAACACTATTCTGCAAATCTATTTTTCTAATCAGTTTCTGAATCTGTGATCAAAATTTTAAGTCAGATATCTTTTTTTCAGACCTCACAGTTTTCTAATTCCAGGGAGAAAAGACTCTAATAACCTTTCTTCAAATCCCTGTTAAGAATCACCTCACGTACAGAAAAAATAAGTGCCTTGTAAAGACTGATAGGCTTAAAGAGTTTTTCCTCTATTAAAGCTGAATAATATTTAAGATTTTCTTATCTTGATATTACTCCGTATCATAGAAAAACTAAAAACTCATCACTGTAATACCATTTGGGTAGAAACAAGTGATTTCACATTTCACTCAAATTTTTCTTACACACTCGAAAACATATGAATCTTTCCCTTTTTGTTATATGTAAAACTAGTGGTACTTTTTAACCTGCCTTTCACTTCATTGGCATGCCTGCATTATAATAGTAGGTTGTGGGGTTTTTAAATGCCCTTTTGATGCCAGTAAGCATGGCGTGAGAGTAGATATTGCCCAAGAGTGATTTGAACTTCATGGAATTTATGAAAATTGTTATGGAAAAGGCTGGATACTAATGAAATGAGTGGACTATTAGCATCTGTACAGATTAGAAATAGAACTGGCAAACGTATTAAGTCCCAGATTCTTGGGAAAGGACCAAGGGTAAAACCATTTATTCCTTATAATTATTAAGAAATTACTTGAAATATTTTTTTCTCCTCCGCCTTGTGCTTGTGCTATCAAGAAGACTTGTGATGTTATGCAATAAACTGGATCTGAGGATTCCTGGTTTCATAGGAAATACGCAGCTATGAGTAAAATCACACATTTGGTCATGGGTTAAACCAAAGGGATGTTTTGCCAAGTGCCACTTGGCAACTGTCATCAGAAGCTTTGGGAAGGACTATGAGGCTGAGGGAAATAGCGTCTGTCATGTATCTTCAATACCTCCAATCAATAGGAATCTGGAAATCTCCCTTTGCATTTAAGAGTATTTAATTAATTAAGCCACACCCATTAATATGTCTAATTTAATGAACCTTTGAGTAAATTGATATCCAGTGGACAGTGGCTTTCTGTCATGCACTGTAGGAAATATTAAATAACAGTATCATATGAGATAAAACCTGTTATATATCTGATATACAGTTCCTCCTATCACTAGCTCTGTATTGATATGCCGTCTCTATGTGTGACCCTGGCATACAATGGCCAATGGTAATTTTGGGCTTTACAGCATTTGTTTCAATTTTAGATTAGCAGGCAATATAAAGACGTGGGTGTGATTGCCCATCTTTTGCAGGGCTACTCATGTGGGAGGTGAACAAACAGACCATCAATGATCAGTAAAAGAGGTATAGGGTAGAGGAGAATAAAGTTATAATGGAACTTGGAAGAGGCTTTACCCTTCAGCCAGGAGCTCTTCTGAGAAGGATTATTTCCTTCCCCTCCCTCAGCTTTATTCACTGTCTTCCCCCTCTTCCACATCATACTCATGAAGATCCAAGGACCAAGGATTCAGCATTCACAAGGAGGAGGGACAAAGCTGCAAAAGCTATTTATTCTTCCTATTTCCAACTGCAGAAGAAGGGTTGGACCACAAGCCAGAGGCACACCTGCCAGAGTTATCTTTAGGTCAATACTCCGAGGTGTCAAGGGACGTTAGAGTTGGTGGCGCATATCCCTACCCCTCTCCTCTACACAGTCTTATCCTGGGCACTGGGCACTTCCCCACCCTTCCCAGGTGGGATCTTACCAGCCAACAGTTGCTTTTTTCCCACACTGCTACAGCCCCCTTCCTCAAGCAACAGGCTTCTGAGCCCCGACCACCCCTGCTCCCTGCCCTGGCCATCGCCATGTTTAGGCTATGAGGAAGGCAACCATTCCTCTGAAAAATGAGGCACTAGAGGTGGGGGAGAGCACTTACAGAGCTACAGTGTTTGGATACAACACAGACCAAAATGTACTTTCCCCACGGTGATTTGGGGCCAGAGCTTGCTTTTGGCTGAACCAATATCAAATGAGACTCATTCAGTTCATATCAGCAGAGCAGCGCCAGACTGAAACTGGTAGGACCAGAAGCAAAATTCAGGGCCGTAATGTTTACTTTTCTGGCTGAAATGATTAATTATTCAGAAACAAGTCTATCATAGGCAGAGCATTTCCTTCAATTAATTCAAATTAACATTTTGTTTATAGCACAGAGTAAGCCTTTTCCTTTTCGTAGTTCAAAGTGAACCCTGGGGGCTCTAAATATGCCTCCTGGTGACTTAATTAAAAGATAAATATGCGTTTTAAAAGAAGAAAAAGTACAGAAAGAAGGAAAAGCTACAATTAAAAAAGCAGTAGCTGTAAGGAAAAGGAATCCACTATATAAGAAATGGAAAGGAAAACAGAAGTGACTAACAAAAAGCGTATGAATTAAGACAAGGAAGAAGTGAAAGAAAAGAGCTTCTGAATGTGAAAAGGCATAAAAGAGTAAACAATGCAGGGTGATTATATTGTTTTGGACACAAAGGTTACACGACCACGTGTGGGACAGACCCACCAGGACTCACGGTTGGCTTTGTAGGGTGGAGGAGCAGAACTGTAGTTCCCAAAACGGTTGCTGCTGCCCAGGACATAAGACTTCAGCATACAACAAGTCTCATCGTATTTTGGGGTAACAGGCTAACAAAAGCAAGGTTCATTATCAGAAGCAGGGTCCCAGCTGAAGAACATTTGGAAGCCAGTGCCAGACCCCAGGTGGAGCAGGTAAGTAGCTAGGCCTGACGCACATATTGTGTGCACCAAAGCCATATTGCTTGGTCTCCACCACACCTTCATATCAGTGGAAGTGGAGTGGTGTAGATTGCAAAAGACAGGAGATAGGATGGAGAAATGTTGTCTAAGTGAAAGTTACAGTGTATGTCCTGATCCCAAAGTCTGTCCCTCAGGCACTGCACATGGCTTAGGTCAATCAATGATCACCGTAGGGCTTCACAACCTCCTTGCTGAGCTCTGTATGCTCTGAACTAGCAGGGACCGTGAGTGGCACCAGCCCTACACACGGGTGCTGAGCCAAGGCCACCATCGCACTGCCCGCGGGGCTTGCCCACACCACAACAGCCGCTGCCTGCGCCGACAGAGAGACATGGGCAGAGCCCCTTTGCTTCTGCCTCCGCTCCATGGAGAGGTCCTGGTGCTCCATCACAAAGTATTTTCCTGCTGCCATGGCTCCACCACTGCGGCGATGCTGCTGCTGAGCCAGCCAGCCTCCTGGTCTTTTTGGCATGTAACTATAATTGCCTGTAATTTCAAATGATGACAGAAAATTGTGGTTTTGCTGACAATACAGGTATGAAGTAAGTGTCTCCTAGCTCACACTCTTTTAACTGCTTAGTGTAAAGATTTTGGACAAAAAACACAGTTCAGGTCTATTTAAAATGACTTCTGAAGTCCTATTGTTCATATTGACCACTGAGTGTTCACAAAAACCTGTTCACAACTTCCCGATGATACAACTCGCTTGTGTCCTGTCTCCCTTTTTTTCCAGCCTCCAGGTCCTAAAGAATCCTTTCAGCTTTACATTGGAAGAATGATACTGGTCCAAAATGGACAGTTTTCACACCAGTGATAGTAACAACTATAGACTCAGTCTGAGTTCAAGAGACTATGATAGAAATAGATTTTGTCTTCCTGCACAGTATTTTATACTGGTTGAACCAAATAGTGAATTGCAATTTAAAACTACAAATGGAAGAGAATGGCTATACTGTCAATATTAAATTGCAGTGGTGAACCTGGCATTTAAGCCCCTGCAATTTGATTAATCTCTTTAACACATTCATGAATTTTTAAGGACGGTGGTTTTCCATCCATCCTCATGTCTATTGATGACATTCACTAGATCCAGTGCATGACGTTGACCTCTGCTGGGCCTGTTCTTTTTTGAGATTAGCAGCCTTAAATACAATATATGAGTAAAACAAAGGGGTCCTATGGTTTTAGAAAGCTGAGGTATTTCTGGTCCTGTTACCTATCCACTGACAGTCTATAACAGGTTTTGGATTAGGTCATTAAGCAAGCTGATTTTCTGATAATTTCCCACAGTAAGAAATGTTTCTTCTAGAAATGCAATAAAATATATTAACAGGAAAAACCCACCTAGCTGAACATTTCCTTCTCTAAAACATTCTTCCACAAGGGCACTCATAGCTTCCATTAACGTCAGGGGAAGTTAAATACATATGGAGACACACAACTATATGGCCTGAAGAACTGTAATATACCTCTGCACCCACACATACACTTGCACAAGAATATACACTCCTCACACCTCCACCCAGGAAATGGAAATTTAGCAGAACAAGGATATTAAAAATTGTAACTGATCTTGTCAGGAACTCCAGACAATATTTAATCGTCCAGCTTTTGGAAGAAAGGATTAGGAAACAGTTTTATAACTTGGGTGGGGAGAAACTGGTGGATTGAAATAAGGATTCTGGGCTGATGAAACAGCTCAGCATTTCTGAGTTCCTGTCTCGCTGGTTATGATGTGGTTCCTCTCACGAGTATCCCAGCTGAAGCTCAGGAAGGAAGCAATAAGTCTCAAAGCCTTGGGGTCATTGCCAAGAAAAGTGGAGTGTTCTTAGACAGAAAACAAGACAACGTGGCTGTCTCCAGTGTTCACGTCTTCAGCCTCACTGGAGGCTCTGAGGCCCTCACGGCTGTGACTGCAGGAGCTAGGGACATGCACGGCTGTAGCTGAGAGAGCCTCTTGCATTTGGAAAACACTAGTTTGGGCACGAGGGACTATGACAAACACAAGTCTCAGATTCATTCGATGATAGAAAATTACTCCCTGAACAGACTTAAACTGAGTTTTCAACAAAACAAATAATCATTTTTTGCAAAAAAATTATCATTTTTTTTCACTGAAAATGTCACTTTGACATCCTATAAACAAACTCTTAAAACCTGAATATTCCAATAGAAAACGAACTGTAGTTCAAGAAAAGAGCAGTTCCAGTGATTTGAGCTCTCATTTGCCTAGACGAGTCCAAATCTTCAGCTGGAATACATTTCTCAGACAACCCTTGAGATTTTCTTGAAATATATGCTCCTTTTTCCTAAAAACAAGACAGTGTTGCATCAAAGCAATTTTTTTTTCTAAAACTTCGACCTATGCGAGGTAGAGTAGGGTTTTAGGTACCTGAGACGGAACACTGATAAGCCCCATCAAAATATTTTAGCTTTCCACCAGAAGGCTGGAAGAACAGCTACACAGCACCTTAGAACTGCTCAAAGGCCTTTGCTAACTGATAATATAAAGATCAGAACCAGTTTGCCTACAATCATATTCAAAGGAGAAGATACACATCAAATCCAGATAGCTGGAAAAAATCTCTAGGCTGCATAAGTAGAAGCCACAAAGCCTGAAGCAGCTTTTGATATCTTTCACCTCTACAAAATTTTCTTGTCTTCAAAATTCATAGATGCTGCAGCCTCATGGAAATAATCTATTTTCAAATACATATTTACATATCTACCCTAGCAAGGGTAATGTTAGGACTCAAAAAGAAATGAAAAATCATCCAAGTTTGAATTCACTGCTAGTCTGTTGCAGGCATGGAGAAGTAGGTTTCTGGTTTTCACCATTGATTATGTAGATCTTTATCAGAAAAAAGGTATTTATCCTGAAGAATCAAGATCTCACTAAATACCACCCTTGCCATTCCTTCCCTTTCCCTCCACTGAAAAAACTATGGAATTAGAGATAAGAAAAACTACAAGGAATCTTCCTAATATGTCAATGATTTAGATCACTTATGGTGTACTTTTGATAGTAGAAATGAATGCTGCTATAAATGGCATACACATGATATGTGGGATGCTGTTAAGTTTTGCTCTTGTCTATGACGGCAATGCAAAGTATTCAAACTGCCTGACTTGTCTCAAAAATGATTCATTCTGTTTAACCAAATCTGAAAGAAATTGTGTGGCAGTACCTGCATAATAGGTATTTGTGCATTCAACAAAACCATACATATACATTACTTAAAATGCAAACGTGCATCAGCCAAGCAAGGCTAACAATGATTAATCATATTCTAATTTCTATCTATCTTTCAAGTTAATATGGTGGTGACATTGCTATTATCTGAGATCGAGCTAAGTCCACAACGCTGCCTGCTGTGATTATTGATGGGCTGTGGCTTGATAAATTTTTAACTGTTGATAAGGCCCAGTGCCACCTGAATTTTAATAACACTCAACCTTTCTCGAATCTTCATTAAAAAGGTATCCTCATATGGGCAGGCAACAGCAGTTCAGGGTACCGTGTACAAAGTCTGATTCACGAGTCCGACACAGCCGAAGCAGCGCAGGGCAGCAATCTACTGGGTAGAAATACCATCACTCTCTTCCAGAGATAATGTAATTGGTATCACCTTGAAGAGGACTACTTATGATTACTATGTGCAAATCTTCGTCGCAGTGCTCTGAAAACATTTTAATGCTTTCTATTAACCTTCCCAGCACTCGGATGGAAAGAGAGTGAAATATTCTGCCACTTCACCGGCGGCTACCTTTGCATCCCAGCACAGTGAGACCAAGTTTCCTTGCTCTCAGTAGCTGTAACACTGTCCTGCTCTTTCACTTGCTTTGTGAGCTCTCCGCAGACATGCAGTTTCTCAGCCCAGGACCACCAGATTTCCAGCATCGGCGCTGACCTCCTGGACCACTCAGTAGCTTAAGCAAATCCCTTGCCGGAGTTGCACTTCTAGTCGTTTCTGCAGAGAGGTATGGGGGTGAAAGCAAACAAGCTGAGTAGCTCTGCGGAAGTTTGGAAACATTTATGCCTAGTTTCGGCAGATACTGTCGAGTAGGTCTCCTTTCGGACTCCCACAGCTCTTGAGCAACACGCTTTGTGCTGACCACATAACACGCCGCAGGCAACTCCCTCCCCTGCCAGTTCCCCTGCGAATTCCCTTGCAAATTTCAGAACAAACTTCTTTATTTCCTGTCTCTGCAAGCAATGTCAGAGGCCACGTAAACAACTTGCCATGGGTCGAGGACCACGGCTTTACAAAATAAGTACATAGGCAGCCTGCATACCTAGATAAAAAATAACAGAAGCCTATCTATGTGCCCGAGCTGCATCAGCACACAGCAGATTTTCAGAGGGGAGAATTGCCCTGAGGCAATTCAGGTTACTTTTGCGACTCATAGTATTGTGGGAAAATATTATTACTCCCTTCCCATGGATTTGCATTTTTTCTGAGGCCTTTCTAAGGGATGGGATATTGGATGAGTCTGGCTTGATGCAAATGTTCTTCATCCACCACTGTCCCACAGGCTGGGGGCACGTGGTCTCCTCTGGCTCGCCTACGGGAAAGGACTGGATGGTCATTGTAGGTCCCTTCCAACTGAAATAGTCTAGTCGAGTCAGTCTAAAAAGGTGCCTGGGCTGCAAACTAATGTTTGTCCCTCTCTGTGATTCCTTCAGTTGATTTCCTCGCAGCCCCTGACCCCCCAAACTCTGTCACCACACAGCTGGGCACCATTAATAGCTCTTCTTTCTCCTGGACAGTGAACCCATTCTCTGAATTCATGCGTTTTCAGGTCAAATTCCCCCAGTTTCAGACATCAGGCTACCTCCATCAAAAATGAAATTGTGGAGGTGAGATGATCCTACGTAGCATGCCGTCCCAAAATCAGATGGCAGCTTCAAACAGTCATTCGTGGCATATCAGTTTCATAATATCAACCAGAACTCATAAGAAACTTTCCAAATTGTCACAACTCCCTTTTTTTCCAAGGGAGTTTTAGAGTTACACCCCACTGTAAAGCTTAGTTTGTAATACTTCAAAGCATTTTATCTCCCTCGCTTTATAGGAACAAATTGAGTATGCCACATTTCCCAGCAATATAAACTAATCAGCCAGCAAAACAAAGTATGTCCTTAGTAAAAATAGTAATTTTCCTTTGCTCTTCATTAACTATCTGAACCCTAACCAACCCTCCAAAGAATCCAGTGGTTTGCCTAAAATGGGGTAGTGATTGCGATTTGATTTTTTTAGCTGGAGAACATCTTCTTCTCTTTTTCTCATCCAAAAAAAGAAAAGAAAAAAATCAGAAACGTCATCTCCATTCTCCTGCTGTTTGTTTCATCAGTCATTCGCATTTGTGATAACGCTAGCTGACTTCTTCAGCGAGGTTCAGACAACACAAGGACCAACTAACTTCATTATTTACAATGAAGTTAAAAACTGCACTTTACTCAGGTGACAGGATGAGGTTGTTACAAAGGATTTATTTAGCCTTCTAACATCTGTAATGCCATGATGGCATAGGACCAGCATGGATAAATCTATGTGATCCCAGTTCCTGGCACAAGAGTATAAACTGTCAAGGGACGGTAAAAAGTGTTGCCAGAATGCACCCCTCTCCAAGAAAGGGAGCTAGTCAGCAATTTTTTTTTTTGTAAAAGTGTCTCTGAAGAGAAAATGTGTTTCTGAAAATGACCAGAGGGGAGAGGTAATATTAATTTTTCTACAACATTTTGATCTTCCATTGTTTATAAGAAAGCATTTAGTTCCCACGTTTTCATTTGTGGTCAGCATTCTGGTTTAGATCAGTTCAAAATTAATCTGTATCTGCGTGAGCTACTGTGGTACATAACAGGGACGGTAGACTCGATCCCCTTGTGCTCCCTTTTTTCTCAAAAGCACAGTGCTTAGTGGAGGATACAGTCCAGATTGCTTGGTCCACAGGAGAAGGAAAGGGCATGAAGACCCTGTACTACAGTTCCTATGCCAAAACTCAGGCGCAAATGTTTTAAAAAAGGACCAAACGCAAGGCAAGTGTTTAAATACAATTTTTAAATGCTTTGTTGTGATCATTGCCTCTTTAGGATTTTTTTTTCTTCCAGAATTTGTCACTCCACTAATATTTTAAAGAATATTTTTGCATTTTTCATAATTTAGGCTTAATAGATATGCTTAAGGTATGAGAGTTTGTTGTTGTTTTATAGAAACTCTGATTTTCAGATCTACTGGAAAACCTCAGCTTCCTTATAGCCACTAAAGAGGATCGTGCTTTGCTCAGATCACAAATTGTATTCCTTCCACAGCTGTTGAAATTAGGAGAATATCTAAGTGAAGTAAAGATGTCCTCCTAGGGTAACTTTTCTGTACTGAGCAGCACTGAACAGAATTTTAATGCTGAGTATAATGTAAAATGAAAAAAAAAAATTAAAAATTACTTTTTTTCCCCAAATGAAAATATGAGCGGACGATAGTAGCACATTTCTCCCAGTCTAGATGGTTTCCAAAAATAAACAAAGTATTTCACACGGAATCTGCTTTGAATTTCAAAGACGGTGATGGAGAAGAGAGGAGAGGACTAGATACCACATGGTTTTGCACAGAGCTGGTCGAACACTCTCTAAGAAAAAGAAATCTATGTCATAAAGGATTTCTGCCCATGAAAAAGATATACATTTCTGGCCATTTTTGAATTTTGTTTGTGTTCCAGACAATTGCTAGCTTTAATATGTTGATTTTGCTGGACAGGTTGTTTTTCCCTAAACGTGTTTCAACAATGCCACTCAGTATCCTGGTAGGCAAATAAAACTCTAGAAACAAATTCATAAAGTGAGATAAAGCAACATATCCAGCATCACTTGCTCATCCCCTTAATGACAGTTTTGTACCTGAGCAAATAGTTCCTCACAGCCAAATCATTTAACCCACCAGAACTCAAAGTTCCCCTGTCCCCAGAACAGCTAATAATGTGGCTAATTTGAAATAATTTTCACTAACCACATTAACACTGCAATTTGGCTTCAGAATAACTTGAGGTAGTTATGTGTGAGCTTCCAAAAATTACTATTTATTACTATAAAATGATATTTGCATGGCATGAGGCAATTGCCCTGAATTGAACTGGATACAATTATCATATACGGTCATTAGGAAACACAACTGCCGGCAATGATGTTAATATGAACTGAGACAATAAACGGTACGTTTGACAGCCACTGTGCTATTTAAACTTATTTTCGTTTCTGCAAGATAGCAATGCCACAAGAGGACGCAAGGTCTTTTCACTGTGGTGACATTAGTGCGACGTGGGAGTTCAGATTCCAGACTTCTCATCACAGCCCTTCTGGAATTATTTATAATCACAGGAAAACTCAGGACCTCTGAAGGTCATCTAGTCCATTTTCCTCCTCAAGTAGTGTCAGTTATGAATTAAATCAGACCAGGTCACTCAGGGGTTTATCGTGTTTTGTTCTACATTGATTAAACACAGTGTGTAAAAACTTAAAGGAAGAAATTAGCTTAATTGAAAAATCAGACTCTAACAAACTAAAAAAACCCAAACTCAGCCAATCATGCCAAAACTTTAAAAGCATCAATTCATATTAAAAAGGGATGTTTTTTCATGGCTGCTGCCTCTCAAATAAGTTTGTGGTGATGCCAATTGCCCTTACCTTCCTGGCAGCGATGGCTGGTCCTTTGCTGCCTGGGGCCTGAGGTGAAGATTTTAACTATTTTTTCTAGGTTGTCCAGGATCAACCGCAGGTAAGGTACAGCTGAGACGTGTGTTTCTTGGGAAAACAGCTTGAGTGAACCTTATGAAAAGAGAATGAAAGGAGAAAATTACATCAGAGGGGCAGCACTTTGAAAGCTTCTAGCAGTATTAATGCAGTGTGTGGCAGCCCTGATACTATTCAAGGGACCAGATTTGAAACACAGAATCCCCACCATGTCCATTTTGTAGAGCCTGGGGATCTGAAATATGAATGTGTGCTGATTTGGGGTGGGGGGTGGTCCTAGGAGGTGCCCCCTTTTCCTACTTTGGCCAGAACTGACCAGGACTGGCAGATCTTGCAAAGCCAACAACAAGAGAACTGTTTCATTTCTGGCACTGTGACCTGAGAATTTACCAGGCTCCGTTATGGGACATCAGCAATCTAATTCAAAATCTGCACTTCCAGTTTTAGTTCTCGTTTGCCCTCAGCCTTAAAGCCAAATGCCCGTCCAACTCTAATCCAGCTGAAAACTGTAGCTCTCTTCTAAACCATTCAGTATCTTATCCACTCCTGAAACACAACCTGTAGCTTCCTAAACCTGCAGCAGTGCCGCTGGTTAAAACGTGCGTTAGCTATTTGCCATTCAGTCCTCCAGGGTAGGCAGCTCCTACAGCTTTCACCCCGGGGTTTCCAAACATAACCTTCTTTTGCCTGCCCTTCGTGCGGTCCCGCAGCTTTGTCCAGCTCCAGCAAGGCTGCCGTGTCTGCCAGCTCACGCCTTCCCCTTGCCTCCATTTCACTGCACGTGGTGAACACCTACGTCCCCTTGTTGGGAGTGTTGTTTTCGGGGCAGAGAAGTGAGTCTCACTTCAGCCTGAAGCATTTCTTTCCGGCACAAGAATGCATCTAAAAGTCACGTTTTCAGAGCCTGGTAAAAAGCATCTTTGTGGTTATCACAGTTGTCTCGCAGTAGCTACAGATGCACAGTCAGTCCTGATCGTCCGCACACCAGGCGTTAAGATGCTGCCCTGTGTGCAGATGCTTTCCTCATGGAAACAACATGCATCACCCAACCTGCATTCTGCTGGTAAACCTGACCAGTCTGACCAGTGAGAACCACTCACACCACCGCTGAGTCAAGGGAAAAAAATCCCATCCTGTCCCCCTTTCCCCTGTCCCTGGGGTAGGGGGACACCCAGACATGGGAAGCTCAGCAAAAGCTCTCGGCAGAGATGGCAACATTAGCAGAGTGGCTTCTGGGCCATCCAGTTAGGCGCTTTCTGAAGCATCAAGGACTCCTCTGGGGAGAGGTGGGAGGAACAAGGGCCATACTTTGCTCCTCAGAACATCCATATAACAGAGGAAGAGATTTTTCTGTTAGCTCTCACTTCACTTTCTTGACGGGCTGCAGCTGCGGTAATGAGTTGATTTCAAGGTGGAAGAGGTACTTAAGAGGTTTTGAAAAATCTCAGTCAGTGCTGATCTGCACACCTTTAAATTTGTGGTGCAAGGTCATGGGGCCACCAAGCCAGCAGCCTTCCTCTGGAGGCCACCTCTGAACCACCCTTGGCAAGGATTTTTTCTGGGCAGGAAAGTGGACGGCTGCTATGCGCTGGTAGGGTGAAACCATGGTGATCCCGGAAAATGCTCCATCCTACAGCAACCGCCAGCTCTCATTTCATTTTGTGTTAGAAAACACATATTCTTCTAGCTAGAGAAAATAGTTAGAAAGTAGTGTGGTAGTAGAAATGAGTAATAAATTGTGTGCATGTGTCAAAAAGTGGAGCTTTCTGTTTCCTTGGAAACTGAACATTTTGTGAGTTTATGGTATTGTAGTCAGCAGAGACTGGCTGACACCCACCCGTGTGTGTGTGTGTATGTACGCGGCCACGAAGGCCAGGCTCTCTGGGCTGAAGGTTTCGGTATCCATCACACGTTTGGTAAAATAGACCTAAAAGCATTTCTCTGTCTGGGCAATTCAGAGACCATAATGGTGGGAAATCTTTCTCATCAAAAATAAGTGCAGCTGAAGGAAGAGAAAATGATTTGAAATCTTCTCCGCTTAATCACCTATGAGCTTTGTCTTTTATTTTATTGCAGAATGAAACTATGGTCAGAATCCAGGTTTGATAGTTTTGTGATCCTCCTCTAAGTGGCCAAAATACCAGCCAAACCTTCTCCTTTCATCTATGGACAGAAACAAAAACTAAGATTTAGTAATCACAGCATAACCATACCGCACATAAATGAGACAAAATGTTAATTCCCATTAAAGCAATATTTAAGAAACTAGCAAATCGTAAAATCCTCGAAGTCAGGGACAGGACCCCAAAGGCTCATAGAAATAACATCCTGCCACCCTTCAGCTCGTTGGGACCTTCAGACTCGTAGCATTTTCCTTATAAATCCCCTTCACTTCCACCTATCAAACAAGACAGATCTAGCCTATGGATTAAGGATTTGCTCAGACCTACTTCTCCCTCTCAGGCCGTAACACCTGAAAGCTGTCAGCATCACTTGTCACCAAATATTCACTACACTCAGAGCTAGAAATACATTCAGCTTTAACAAGGGCCAGCAGCAGTTTGGAAACATTTCTCTTGGCATATGAGCACTTTTCCCCAGCAGCTGTGTAGCCCATGGTGTTAAATAGTTTTTCCAGGCACCATGTTAAAGCCTGAAAAATACAATTTTGTTTTCCATTAGTTTTGGTGCATCACTCCACCATGCAGTGTTTCAGCCTGGTCTGCAGGAAGATTGTGAGCAGGAGGTTTCAGTAAAATTAAGATTTAAAGCCTGAGGGGCAAAACATATAGTTAAAGGATGCGACAAGGGAATCATATACTCAATAAGGAGGAAAAAAGCCAAAACAAAATTAATTTCTCTTCTCCTTTTCACTAAGATATGGATGTCCCAATCCTTAGCTCGTTATTTCTGGCCAAGCGGTTTGTCACGGCTGCCCCAAGGGCAGAACGGATATCTGTTCCACAACAGTCTGGGTGTAAAGATTTTAGGGGAAAAATAATGAGAATTCTCTCAGACCTGGTCCAAACATAACTGACACCTTTTACACTACATGTAGGAGAGAAAGACACTCCAGCTTCCAGCTGCAAAACCAGAGAACAGATGTTTCAGCTGGCCTGTGGACACAGCTGTGGGGACTTCAACCTGGAAAACAATAAAGTTTAAAGGGAACACTTGTTCAAGTAAATTGGGGCAGGGGGCATTGGTAGACAACAGATTTTTGACATCCTGGAAAATTCTTGCAAACAACACTCTGTCTATCAGGGCTTTAAAATTAGCTACTACATTTTCACTACCAACTTACCACCATTTTGAGGGAGATCTATTATTGCCAGCTTATGCTAGCTAACCTAGAAGGACGACATGATTTACGGAAAGCCAGGGCCAGTGGCACTGCTCCAGGATTACCGCACAGCTCTGCCTGCTCAGCCAGACCGGCCAAAGTTTCGTGCAGTCGCAGTTCCCCTTCTTCTGACCTGGACAGATGTCACCTGAGCCACTGGTCAGGAGCTACATGAGAGGGAGGACTTGGTGACGGCTCTAATGGTTGAGAGTAAGAGATCTATGAAGCTTTTCACATCCTCTCCCCTTCCACCAAAAACCAGCCAGACCACAGCTGGGAGGAGCTGTGACTTTTCTTAAGGGAAAGTAATGGCTTTCAGCTGGGTTTCATTTCTAAGGCTATCCTCTCAAGGGAGTTACCTAGAAACATGCTTGGAAATCATAGAATCACAGAATGGTTTG
>NW_009629271.1:42063-94857 GCF_000690535.1 Cariama cristata | reverse complement strand
TATAAAATATAAAGTAAATACAAGTATATATTTACTTGATGGGGAGGGGATTAGGCTGAAATCAGAATCTGACAGTTTCATGTCAGTCACTTTTGAAGGAGAGGAATGATCAGCTTCATTTTCACGCTGAGATCCATGGGTGTCTTCACATATGTAAAATTAGATTTTAAATGCTTCGCTGTAGCTCTTTGCCAGTAATTCTCTCTTCATTCTTTGTGAAAAAATAAACACTCCAATTCTTCCTTCAGGAACTCTTTTCCATAATAAAGGTTAAATTGTTTGATGAGGAATTAGAAATACGGTTACGTGGTCTATGTCTGTGGGATGCATGTGCTACTAACATCCCAAACAAAACTGAATGCGCAGTATTCTCCAGAGTATTTATCCCTCTTCCTAACTCACTTAAGAGTTTTGGGAATCCTTCCAAAATCTTTCTCAAATGTTTTAAACTAGTGGGTGAAAATGACCAAAAGAACAATCCATTTGTGGAAAATGTTAGCCAGAAGGGTATCAAATGCAAGATATAAACTGTTCACAGTTATGACAAGCTCTTTTAACCGCTCTGAGGGAAGATATTATGAAGGCAGAAAGTGAAAGGTCTTTCATGGTCAAGGCATTTCAGTGCTGAGGCTGACACATCAGCAACTGATACCTATTTGCCATGCAGACTGGTAAGTAACTTGGCACTACTGCCCTTTCTCTGACTTTTGCTCTGTGGAAAAAGGAGAGGGAAGAGATATCAATGAATATTTATCCCAGTTGAACAAAGATGTGTTTATCTATTACTGTGATGGAATCCACATGCATATCTTGAGCACAGATAAGATTTTATAACTGTGATTTCACACCACCAATGTTTGATGTAAAAGGCAGTATAAAAGGTAAAAGATATATTTCACCATAACACATTTTATTTTTATTGATCTCAGCTTCCAGCACAAACTAATTTAGTCTCTATAAATCAAGTTTAAAAAACAGCTCGATCCTCCTTCTGCTTGTTCCACTCTTATTGGAACTGTATTCACAGTGTGGTTTCAGTTTGAGTTTGTGGTCTCTGTATGCAGAAAGCATCCTTCTTTAGAGCTTTCTCCGTTAGAGACAAATTGTTATGCATTTGAAGTTATTTTAAATGACCATAAGGGCATGGTTGGTGGCTTGTTGAAATGATGGGAATGGTACTTCCTTAAATGTTTGGTCAGAATCCTGGAACAGTGATTGAAGGTAAAATAGATGATAACATGATTTTGAACTTCAGGACTGTCTCACTTAGGTAACTTAAGGTCAAAAGGCATCTTACTTTCTCATTTGTAGTATTCATACACATGTACTAAACAGTAGCGATATCTTACTACATTTAAAAAAAAAACAACTTTATTTGAAAATTTGCAATTTACTTGCACTTCGGTCATGAATTCAGGGGCTATATAGCAATATAACCAAGGCCTAAATATTTTCAAGCTCACTCCTATTGAGAAGTTGCTTGCTGTACAGTTTCTTTAAAACCAATAAGCTACTTGTAAGGAACAGATAGGCCTTCATGGTTTGTAATTTTTAAACTATTAAATACATTTGCTTATATTTCTGTCTTTATTTATCTCTCTATTTGTTTCTTATTTGAAATATGCCTGGGTTGTCTGACTGGCCTTCTTTCAAAATTAAATGTGTTGGTATATCTTTGATTTTAAAATTGTAGAAGACTTCTGCTTTTGTTTTGCCACTTTTGTATTAATAAAAATACTTTTTTGTGTTTTTTTTTTTTAAAGTGTAGCCCGTACATCTGCAGTGCAAATCTGAATGACAAAATAAAAGCAATTTTCTTCTAGTGCATGCCTTTTCGTCAAAAAGAAAAAAAAAGAAATACAACTCTTTACAAGATACAAGACAAATGACACAAAAGTGAAAGGGCACTGATACAAACTGGATAGGCTTACAACATAATTGAATTAAGTCTTGTGTGCCACATATGATCACAAAGCAGGGCCATGTCTTGAGCACTCTGAATGTAGGGAGGCTGCCAGTCAATAAAAAGACCCTTTAAACTGGTTAAATGCATCATGAGCGTGTGCAGAACCCTCCTAGCTAACAGGTGGCTGAATAAAACTCAGCTGGTGTTGCACAGGGCTATAGCATTGACCTTCTTTAGGATAATTTCAGCCCTCTTTAAAAAAAAAAAATTGTTACTGTACTTGGTGTAGTGGAAACAATTTAAGGATGAATAATTTCTTTTAGTCCCTTGAGGCACCGGTGGCTCGCTCTCCACTCTCTCTCTCTTTCTGTGTCTCTCAACTGAATTAACATAAAGGAACAGTGACAACAGCAAGCTGAAAAGCGTAGCTGGTGGGAGGATTAAGTATATCATTGAAAGGAATTATGTTGTAAATGACTGGGAGGGGTAGGGGCTTCTGTTCCTTGGTCCCATCTGGTCTTTAAAGAATACCTTGTTGTAATTACCCCCAGATGGCTTTGTGCTACACTGGGTCTGGACAGCCAGGTGCCACTGTACCCTGCTGGGTGTGATATTCATTGCTACATGCAGTGACAAAAATGGACTTTATTGCAACCTAATTTCTTCCAGGGTATTACACAAATATGAAATGAACATAGCTTATCAAACAAGAGCTTAGTGTGCCAGGAGCCGAAAGTGTCACACCTAAGACAAGACTGCTTTGTTATTTTACTTTTAACAGTTGTGTTGAAAGTTGGAAATATCAACAATTTACTGTGTTTGTCTGCTAATAAATATATATTATATCATGTTAGCTGTTTTTCCAGGAATTGAAATGTTCAAATTACCTTGAGGCAATTGCTGGAAATGGTAGAGTAACAGAAGCCTGTTACAAAGTCAGTTTTACGACAAGATATGCTGTAGGTGATTTTCGGGCCCAATCCTGGAGGACATTTGCACACAAAATTCTCCCTCTTCAGCCCAAGCCTCAGGCCTGTGTTTCTACCCTGGATGCAAATTTTCTTGCTTCTTTTCTCTTTTTATTGATACTACTGCATTTATTTTATGCAATTCCTGGTAATTTTGCTGCTGAAATTATACCAGTCTTACGTTTTCGTATCCTCTTCCAAAAAGCAATTGCTGAGGTTGTTCTAAAAGAATAATTTTCACTATTCAAAACTGAGTGTTTGGCCACAAAAGAAAAAACCAGAAACTTAAGGAAAAAATAGAAATAGGCGTTTCGAAATCCAGACTTGCTCTGAAGCAACCAACTGTATTTCCAAAAGCAGGGTGTCAGCACTTCTTTTCTCACTTGAATCGGACAAATGTGTAGGGGAAGATAAATGCCATGTAGAGTACATCTCTTCCTACATCTTCTGCTCCCTTGCCCAGCCACACACCTGCCCTTGCTCCACTCAGGAGCCTGGGGTTTCCTCGGAGCAGATTTTCATGGACACGTGCAGACAGCTTGGTGTTTACCACTGCCCCCTGAGCCAGCTTCTGGAGGTCTCACATCTCTGCGGGGCTGTGCTGGAGCAAGTGTGACTTCTCTCTTGATATCTCTGGACACTACAATTTATTCTGGTGTTTCTGACTTAACTATAAGCTAACTAACCTAGGGATTACTAGCCATAGGAGCTTGCAATGGGCAAGCCACCAAGTATGTACACAGCTTCTCCAGCATGTTTTGTACAGCTCATGCACAGTTCCCTTATTCCCCAGCCATGCTGCCAGAGGCCCCACTGAGCAACCAAGGTGCTGGCCTGCAAACAGAAATGGCTGTCCTAGTAATGCCTGGTCACCACAGTGCCAACAACAGCATCTGCTTCTTTTCTGAGGTCTGAAAGGGAATGAAATGCTGAATGCCAGCCTCTTGCAGCTTCATTTAGTCTTGACGATGCCAAGATTGTCCTTCTCCAGCCTTTGCTTGTTTTCCACCATGTTGGATAGTCAAGAGGAGATGTAACTTTGTGGCAGCTGGTTTTCTACTGCAAGTTATGAACATCCGCAACAGATATTAATAACTCACAAAAAAGTTTCTCTTTACATCCTCTAATCTACCTGTGAAAATATGTAAGTAGACTTACAGCTGAGTTCCCAGCCTCCTTCATTACTATCATCTGGTTAGTAACATACTTCAGAGAGAATAGCCTGGTTTGCTTTTGTTCTAAGGCTCTTTTATTCTTTCCTGACAAAGTAAATTTTAAGACTATGATATTTTCTGAGAAGGAAAAGGAGTCTTAGAATATAGAAAAATCAAACTTCCAAAAGGTAGTGACGTGTTGTGTTTTGTTTTGTTTTGTTTTTAAATTATCTCCAATAGAAACATAAATCAAAATATGAGTAGTCCTATCTTAAATCATTAGCTACATTTTTTGACTTGAGAATTATCAGCAGATAATTACAGTCTATCATTTTCTTAATTCAGTCTTCTTTTTTTACAGGGAACCCTTGATTTTCCTAATCATTTGTTACGCAGAATTCAAATCAGTCTTCTCAAAAATATAATTTCCCTGCAAGGTAAAACAGATTTTTCACCCATTCTCTGTAACTTGGGCAATATAATTTTATGGGATGTCTCTGATCAGCTCTTATTCACCCTTTCCAGGAAGTTCAAATTCGTCTGTAAAACATCAGTGTCATCTTCCATCACCATTACGAATACTCTAGAAGGAAATATAAGTGTTATCCCAGAGACTTGGCAGACAGGTGCATTAGTCAATCAGATCTTTTGCTATGAAAAATGATGGGACAAATTTTGACATTAGAGACAAGGTCAGACTTATGCTGACTTAGTACTGTGTGGTGGTTAAGTTTCTACATGTTGACCAAGATAGTAAGAAATATTTTCTCTCTTTCTCTGTCCCTCTCTCCCCTTCTCTCTTTCCTTCTTCTCCATTACATGTTTGCATATACATATATATATAACTCAGGGAGAAATTTAAGATATTAGATGTCCACAATTACAATATCTATTATGTTAAAATTTGCAAAATTATAGTTTATGTGTGTTTTTCAAAAGCTAAGCATATTTGAGATAGTTATCAAAATCAGTTTATTTTTGTATAAGAAAGTGAAACATATGCCTAACATTAATGAAAATGGTCTACATGAGTTGAACACACCTGGGAAAATTAATTTTAGTCCATGCAAACTTCTCTACATGATTTCCAAAATGCATGATTTCCAATACATGAATCCAAGTTGGCTACATAGAAATGAGGAAAATGACAGTTCTGGGTTTCAGTGTGAGTTACATTATTATAATTATTGGAATTACTAATTGAAAACATGAAGTTCCCAAATCCTTCATTCTGACATTAATAACACCCAACCAAAAATAAGAATTATTTGAGGTTTACATATGAAATGCAGAAGCCAGTTTGGACTTAATTCTGGACTTTTATTTTGTCAGTGATGCCAGCTCCATATTTTGTGTGCCTCCCATAAAAACAGTACATTTGACAAGCCTCCATCTGACTGCAAACCTCTCATTATTCAGTTTCTTCCTCCAAAGCTAATTCTGGTGATGAAGAAGTTTGATGGGTAACAGATGCTACGTGTCCTGCTGCAGAACTTGTATCCAATGGAAGAAATACACTCCCAGTCCCTTATTATTTTAGCAAGTATATTGCCCCTCTACCTTGTCTACATTTGTTTTTTTTTCAGATTGGGAATAACTAGTAGAAGAGCTGGCTTCTTTGTATGGAAGATGGCTATTTTTTTGGTGGCATTAATGATAACTAAAGAAATTTAAGAAATAATAGCAATAGAATTCTAATGTGTATGACTTGATGACATCGGTTAATCTAACTTTTAAGCTTCACTTCTGTATTAGTCTTAAGAGATTATGCATTTCTAAGCTATTTTTACAACCTATGAGTAACAATTACCTTCTGAATGTAGAACATTAATACAGTCCCTCAGTAGGTATGTTCATCCAGGACACTGAATGTTTACAGGCAAGGCAGAATTACAGAGCACAGGAGATGACATATTTATTGATGAATGCACTGTTTTGTCAATAACACTGAAGTGAAGCTGTGTCATATTGAACCATTTTGTCAGGAGGATCTTGAGTGGTGAGCTTGCACAATTAGACTTTTTTTGTTTTATTTTGTGGTGTTTCTTATTTGAAAAAATAAAAATTATTCTAAGAAGCATTATATAGGCAGCAGTGACAATTTTTTGTTGGCATTTCTCAGTCTTCTGGGTGTTCCTGTTAACCACATTATGATCCTGGTTTAAGATTTACCATTACAGGATGCATATTCAGATTTAACATGGATTTAGTGTTGCATATTATCTTTCACTTTGCATATAATTTCTGTGTATATATAAGTAGGAACTACACAAGATAATAAACTTACCATAACTTACCACAAACAAACAACCAAAACAATCTTGTCACCCTTCTGCATTCTGGGAAAGACTGCAGTTCCTCAGAAACCTCTTTGTTTCAGTGCTGGATGGAGAAATTAAAGCTACTTAGGTGTAAATACATAAGCACAGACATGAAAATGCAGAAGAGAAAGGATGGAGCACCCAAAACTGTACCTATACATACATATATATGCATATGCACACACATGCACATATGCATAGTTAAGAAATCTAACACATTTTATCCAGTACAGGGCACATGAGAATGCAATGGTACAAACTTGGCTGGAAAATAATATCTATAATCTCTGAATTATAGATATCTGAATTATCTGGAATATGTCCAGAGAAGGGCAACAAAGCTGGTGAAGGGCCTGGAGCTCAAGTCTTACGAGGAACAGCTGAGGGAGCTGGGGTTGTTTAGTCTGGAGAAAAGGAGGCTGAGGGAAAAGGAGGCTGAGGGGACAACTTACTGCTCTCTACAACTACCTGAAAGGAGGTTGTAGCGAGGTGGGGGTTGGTCTCCCAAGTAACAAGCGATAGGACAAGACAAAATGGCCTCAAGTTGTGCCAAAAGAGGTTTAGGTTGGATGTTAGGAAAAATTTCTTCACCAAAAGGGTTGTCAAGCACTGGAACAGGCTGCCCAGGGAAGTGATTGAGTCCTTATTCTTGGAGGTATCTAAAAGATGTGCAGATGTGGTGCTTAGGGACATGGTTTAGTGGTGGACTTGGCAGTGCTAGGTTTATGGTTGGACTTGATGATCTTGAAGGTCTTTTCCAGCCCAACGATTCTAAGATTCCATGATCCTATGAATTCAGACTCATAGTGAGGAAGAAGCTATCCCACTTTCCTGAGTTATTTGGCTTCTGAGAAACATCTTTCTCTCTCTTATTTTGAGAGTTTTAGGGTAACTCAATGTATTTATTGGAAATAAATTTTTTAACAAAGTCTGCTCTTACTTAGTTCTCAGATCAGTCATCCTGAGTCAAGGTGTAGCATTGCAATGCAGTTTTAAAAGTGACAGCAGAAACAGAAAAGCTCCTCTGACAAAACAGCATGGCCTTAATGAGAAAAATATGATGCATTTTCAAGCTGGTGAGTTGAGTGTAAATTTTCAGTATTTGCTAAGCTGAAAGCCTTATTGTTTCATAGTTGGAATTTACAGGTAATCAAAAATGACTACATCCTAGTGTTGGGGATCTTCCACTCAAATTTCACTCAATAAGCTTTCAAGCAGTCTTAAAATCAAGCCAGACCTCAAACCGTACTCTAAAAAGCCACGAACCCTCTTCTACACATGGACATATCTTTTTAATTATTATTAACCTGAATCATTTGACTTTGTGGTGATTTAAGGCTTTTATGAGATGGAGCCTTGCAGTGCAGGGTGGTCACCACAGGCAGAGTAAGAGTCACAGCAGGGAACATGCACGTGGTATAAAACTCAGCTGAGTCCTGTCTTGAAAATAGCAGGACTCTGCATTTGCCAATCTTACAGTGCTTTAAAGGAGGCCATAGAGATGTCGTATAAGGATGCTCTCATCAACTCTCTATTGTTAGACTACTCCCAAATTAGTAATAGCCAGTCCTTGGCTGGGGTGGTGAACGTAGGAGCTGAGCTGAGATTGGGGTCTAAGACAGAAGGTAAGGATGTGAGCAGGAGTGAGTGGTGGGATGCAAGACAGGGAGTGTGCAAGGATGATCAACCAGTGAGATTCCTGGGAAAGCAGGAGGTGGCAAGCACTGCCAGTCGCCTTCAACGGCCAGTTTTACCCAGCCATGTTTAACTGCCTCCAGCCCTCATCAACTGTTTGGCTCA
This sequence comes from Cariama cristata, assembly GCF_000690535.1. Classification (NCBI taxonomy): domain Eukaryota; kingdom Metazoa; phylum Chordata; class Aves; order Cariamiformes; family Cariamidae; genus Cariama; species Cariama cristata. The sequence continues at coordinate 86,708 of NW_009629271.1, read as the reverse complement.
CGGTTGTGCACTGCTCATTTAAGACACAATCTAAATTCAGGTGGGCCTTCTTACTAATTTCAGCTGGAAGACATCTCCCTATGATAACATTTGGTACCATGTTTTTAAATAGTGTTACCCTCGTATTCTCTTTACATTTTCTTTTCCCTCTGTAATTACTGTGTAACTATTTCAATGTCAAATACTTGGTGAGCAAAGACGTCCTGTACACAGACACCCAGTTCTACAAGGGACATTTCTTTTGTGCAAGTAAGCAACCTAGCCATAGGTCTGCTGCTGAGATCTTCATTCTGCGAATAGTCTCACCAACGCAAAACTACTTGCAGTTGTGCCATTTTGTTCTGTTTTACGTAAATAATGTAAAAGAGAAGAAAATAACATATTATTCTAGTAGATTATAATGTGTGCTTTGAAATTTTAGTTCTTGCTTGATAGGAACCTACCTCCTTTGAAATGTTCTGAAAAACAGGTCATTGCATTTAAAGAGTATCTGTAATACTGAGAAGGATTTTTGTCTTGTGTAAATGTCATTACCTTAGGCTAATATAGCAACATTACTATTTCTACAGAATTGAAGAAAACAGGAATAGATGTGTTGATTTGGGGTTTTGTGTGTGGTGTGGTTGTTTGTTTTTTTTTCCAAGGAGCCTACAATGTACCATAAGGTTACACTGAATTATATTCTCTTCATAATGATAAAAATGTCATATCATGCGATGGTCCAATATTACAACTCACATGGTATGAAAACTTCTATTTTAGTTTAAATATCAGCCTCTTTTTGAAAGTTATGTACTAAATTAATAAATCCCATTTTTCTTTTGAATGTAATGTTTCCCTCCCAGCCCCCAATTCTAAAGTGTTGTTTGTAACAGTTGTGCTTGCGGTAATGCTATCACACAGAGTGAGTGATCACTCCTGCCTCTTAATGACTGCAAATCACAAGAGACAAAATTCTTCTGCTGGGTGGGAGGTGGATAGGAAATTCAATTCTAAGCCATAATGTTCTGGAGTAGATGATAAAAGTATGGAAACTTTCAAAGAAATTCTTCTTCAGGGATTAAAAGAAAAATCTCATTTGTTTGCAGATATAATGAGTACTTAACGTATTTTTAATATATTTCTACAGTTAGTGGAATATTTCATAAAAAACCTGTGAGGAACAAGAATGTTCTCAATTTTCATTTCTCTACTATTTGCAATTACTTAGTGCACAATATGCTTTTAAAGCAGCATCTTGAAAACAGAGTACATTACATAGACATTGTGTAGAAATCTACAATCACAGTATCCTGAAAGGAAGCACTCATAACAGTAATCCTTTTCTTTGACACCTAAACCGAACAATAAATTTTTATGAGCTAATTCATTCTTAAGTTGAAGAGGTTATAGTTTGCAAGGGCAAGATAGAAACTGGTCCTGTAATACGTGAAAATATACTTATGACCAGCAAAAGCAATACCACTATTGTTAACAGAAAGTTAACATGGAGATCAGTAATAATATTTTCTTCTTCATACATTGAAACTTGTGTTTAAGAGAACACTAAAAGATTTGACAAAAATGAATTGCTCAATATATCTAGTTTTCTAAAGAAGAGGAAGAAGAAAACTTCTATTAGGTGTGTATGGTAAATTATGTGATCTACTGCTAATGGAAAATTCAATAAAAGGTCTGAATAAATTTTTAGGTGCATACAAGGCTTATCTACACCCACATGAGCATTTGCAGCGTTCTGCAATTCAACATAGAAAAGTTCTGTCAGATTATCCATTTCATCTCCATGTTGAAGAAATACTGTTCACAACTGAATTCTTTGGATTGTTTAGTCCAACCTGCATTTAGTTCTTTTTGGGTGGAACCAGTGTTCAGCCAAATCAGTGTTTCCTCTGACTCCCTATGTTTACCACAGATGTCCTGTGGAGTCAGAGAAGTGAGCCACAGCCTGTGTTTCTGTCACACTAAAGTGACTATATCAAATCATACCTTCGTTCCTGCATCATCTCTCCATATTTCGCCTGTTGTGACCTACACCCTCGTGTATGTTTAAACTTGGAAAAAAGAAGGATGGTTTAAAGAGTAATAGAATGAAAACTCTTTCTATTTTATTTCATATTCTGACATCTCACCCTCTACTCTCTGATTAGTCCTTTAGAGCATACACCTCTCAATCTCATCAGACTGTAAACTCTAATACATGTGGACAAATACTCAATTTAGGGTTTACAAGGTAGACCAGACAAGGTACAATCTAAAACTATGTAAATTAATTTTCAATAATTTATCCTCAAGCACTCCCACTGAGGAGTTTTTATGGACTTATACAAGTGCAGAGCACAGGCATAAACAAGACCTTGTAGATAAATGGCAATTCCGATCTATTTATGATAACAGTCAGGACATGTCTTCACTCAAAACCTCTTCTCATCAGATATGATTGCCACTACAGTACTCTACAATTGTGAAGATAAGAGGATATTATTCTCTGGCATTTCATTCTTCTTCTCTAATTTTTTTATTTTATTTCACCTCATACTTTATCCTCCAAATGCAAAACTCTAATAACTTGTCAGTCACATCTTATAGTGTAGCAAAATTGCAAATTAAATTGGGAAACGATGGCAAAGCATGTTGCCCATCTACTCTGTAATCAAATACCTCCCTAGGTCTAATCAGGAAGAGGACAAGCCAGCTGAAATGCTTGTGCACATCTTTACATGATATCCTCAGTGTCAGCTGAACCAAGCAAAAGATTGTGCGGAGACTCACTCCTCTGAGGCCTGCTGCAGTATTGATTCTTTATTAAGGTACTCAGTAGCAAAAAGAAATTCTGCATGATTATTCAAACATGCTTCTGAAATCACTATGAAATATCCTTTGCTTGACAATACCTTCTCAGACAAATTTTAATGCACACTTTAGAAAATTGTCCAGTAATACTTTTGAATCAGACAATTGACTTAAGAGTCAAAAAAGTCATATCCCTGTCAAAAAGCAGAACAAGTTATTGAAAATTTCTTATTCTGCTTCTCCTTGGATATTGATTCATTTCTGTAAAACAGGAAAGAAAGAAAACTGCAATTACAGCAGCGCTGTTCATGCTACTATACTTACAGGTCTATCAGGTTTTGCAGTATTAACCCTCTTGTCACAGATTTCTAAACTCAGCAGTAGTCTGGCACCCACGAGCTCAGCTGTTCTTTGAGGTCTGAATCCTAACAAAGATTATATATTTAAAACACTTTGGGCCATATTCTGTTCTTAATTATCCTGCTATAAATCTGGACCATAGTACCCAAGCACAATCTTTCCATTCCACTTCTTGTCATCTTCTAGGAGCAATTCTGTTCAGAAGTAATGCATGAAATCAACATTTCTCGTCTCCTAATACAGATTTAGTAATCTGGAGATCTCGGAGAGGAAGAAAGTGTTACAATGTCCCTTATTATAGTAATGATTGAATTATGTTTGAACCCACTAGGGTGAACATATTGCACTTGAAAAACTTCTTGATTGTTATCATGTCTGTAAGTGCATCAGAGGAATTTTTATGACTCTTAAAAAAATTGCTAAGCATTTTATACCGCATCATCATATAGAAGAGAACTGAGTTCTCTAGATCAGCATTTCTTTATCTGCCAGATAATTTGTTCAAATGGCATTGAAGAGCTAGCTCTTGTGGAGAGACACTGATGATGTATGAAGTGAACGGAGCTTTAGCAACATATGGTACAGTTTCAGAGGGATGGGAGGAGGTATATTTGGTTTCATTTTTCTAGAAACGCTCATTTTAGATAATGCTATAGTTTTAGGTCAGCCAGCCTAGAGAAAGTATTTTCAGTATTAAGGGTGATAAATCAGAACTGACTGTTGGATCCCATATTCAGTTATTTGACATTTTTTCTGACCAGTGTGAAAAGAAAAAGTGAAATTCTATGTTAGGCTAGTGCTACCTTAAAAAAGGAGAACCAAGGTACACCTATGTATTTTAATTCACTTTGAATCAGGATCCAAACCTGGAGGATAGCACTATAACAGTTATTTAATTTTGTTCTCATGAAATTGATGGAAAACAACTTCTTCCTGACTATTATTTAAGTGCACACAAAATTAAACTGACTTTAACGAAATTTTAACAGGTTCATCATTTAGCAGTTTTTAGTCCTTTGAAAGGGCAAGTAGCAGTAAAAAGAAAAATATTCTGTCATACCATACCATCGGACATCATGTTTTAGGTTTTCTTATCTGCCTTGGTTAAATACTAGAAATAATAAGATCCATCCTAATAACAGGCTGACTATTTGAAGGCTTTAAAAAATGAGTTTGTGTATTATTGTTAGATTCATTTCTGGAAAATTATCTTGGAAACTTTCTGAGGATCAGACATGATTACAGAAAAAGTAAAAGCAGGCCTGAAACAAAGAGCAGATGTAAGAGTCATTAGCTTGGAAAAACCTGGGTGCGCACTTCAGAAATGGCACCTCTGCTGAAAACAGTTCTACAATACATCATTGCACCAGAAACTGAAAAAGAAAAGCAACTCTCAAATAACTTCTGAGAGTTAATGCAGCCAGATGTTTCAGTCTAGTTTTGTTGAATTAAGGAAAGAAAAAGCAGACTTTATCACAGACATTAATAAAATCTATTACCATAGAAATGAATCACAAGTGAGATTTGATATATCACCTATTTGCAAATTACAAGTGTATTTTACAAAGCATTTAAAGTATATTAAGTGACCTATGAGGACCTATTTTGCCTTCCTTTCTTCTCAGGTACAGGTGTGAAATTAGCATTGGAGGTCTTCCTTTTTTTAAAGCAATATACATGATAACGCTTCTTTCACTCATATTAACCTCACTGTGAAAAGGATTCGGTTAAGAGTGGGTTAACCACAGTTAGTGGGTTAAAGTGTACAGAGAGCGGGTTAAAGTGTACTGAACCAAGTTTATTGAGAGAGACATGACAGTGCTGTGTCTTGCGGAGCCCCGTGTTGTGGAGGGATGTTGCTGTCTCTCTAGGTGATAGAGGAGTCGGTGACAAAAGGAGGTAGTGACCCACTCAGAGATGTCTAACATATGCTGGCACAGATGCTACCAGACGCCTCCCACAGGGAAGGAGACAGGGAGTGATTATTGAATATTAGGGAAATTTGTGCTAGAGAGGATTAAAGCTTCTTTCTTTTCTTTTCCTGTTTTGGGGGAGGGGAGCAGAAAGGAAAGGGATCATGTCACTGCCCTGCTATAGTGAAGAACAAAAGATAAGCAACCGAAGTTCAACTTCATGAGCTGCCCCCCTCTTGATATATGTAAAGCCACATGTTCGAGCACCAGTAGATTAATGTGGAGATCTTTCATCTCTGGAGATAAGAGTTTAAATCTAGGTCAGATCCCTATGGTAGCATTTTGAGATGAAATACAAAAACATACATGCTATTTTTGCTTCTAGAAAAGAATAAAATAGTTCACTGCTACGTTTTGCATTTTATTTCATAAATGAGTTGATTTCAACAGTTGTAAAATTCATGTACATGTTAAATGAACATTATTAGCAAATTTGTTTGCTGGACATTTTCTTTCTTCTGTTGTCCCAGTTAATGAGATGCATAAAGCAAGCTCAACATAGGGATACACTGACACGGGCCACTAAAAGAACAAAGGAACAAAGGGCCAAATTTTGACTGAGTGAAATTGCCTATAGGGGGAATGCTGGTAGTTCAAACAGAACCAAATAGACGTATAAATAATGAACAAAAAATAGCAAGTATTAATTTTGTGATACATTGTAGAGTTCATATACCAGGCTTCACGCAATGCATGCCTGAATTTATTAGAGCGTGCCAGAATGTAATGCAAATGTCTGTATCAAAGGTTTACATTGGTTCAAATTATTGACATGGGTAAAATGCCTGGGTAACAAAAATACTGTTCTGCCTACTTGGGTATGAATTCGACCAAAATAGAAGCAAATTTGGGAGTATTTCTTTTTACTGATGTGTATTTCTTATTATGATATTTCCTAGTAATATGTCTGTGCACACAAATGAAGACTTTAGAAATACAATAATAAATTGAATATTTCATTGAACCTTCCTTTTTCCCTTGTAGTTTGTGGCCTTTAAGAGATATGGACATAATAAGAGGCAAGAGAATCCAGGGCTGAAGTTCTCCATCTGCCTGATGTACCCAGAAGACAGACACACACTTTGTGGGAAGGAAGAAGCTGTACTTTCCCCGTTCAGTTTTTGAAGACATCTTTCCCAACAGAGCAAGGGATGGTCAAGTCTCTTCAAGGAGATTTAATTTTCAGAGCTATAGTTTCAAAACTCATCTTGAAGAGTTTGCCTACAGAAATTGTATCTACAAGTTGTACACCAGGTTTGGGGTTTCTAATCTGTATTCACAAATCCACTTCCTACACTGTAACAAATGTTCCTGATTTTACCAACAGCCACAATACTGAGAACCACTTGGCAGGCAGGCAATGTTTTTAAAGGTAGTAATTTTAAAAAGAGAAATTATTATCAGAGGACCCAACTGAAGTACGTTAAACCAGTTCACAAACTTCATTCCCATTATGCTTAATTTTTCACATCATGGATTCTCTTTTGCATTCCTTTCTCAAGTGTTAATTGCCATGAAGATGTATTTTTCTGAAGAGAAATTTCAGGACTGGGACCAATAGACATGTTTTTCTTAGCCAGGCCAGGACCCTCATCTACGAATCATGTTCTGTCTGCCTATGGTCTATGGGATTCCCTGGATTTTCTATTGTTTACAGTTCCTAAAAATAGATTTTTAAAGTGTTTTTTTTTAAGGGAAGAAAGTTGTGTCACTTTTATCCTCCATAATCTTTGTCTTGGTAAGTAACAAACTCTGGCATCAGCACACAAGCACAATGAAAACGCAAAAATTGATTTTAGGGCTTCCTCATAAGACTACCCTGTTTAAGTGCATGCATGTCTCACAAGCATGGCAGTAGTGAAAAAATTCTTTGGACAAGCTAAAAGATTTCCTACCTTTTTTTTCTTCTTTAAGAGTACTTCCTTCCATCTCCAGTGTTCCTCAAATGCCCCAGGTGCTGCTCTTCTGCGTCTTTGACCGAACTCTTTGAAGATGTCTCCAGGCAGTAAACAAATCCTAGGCATAAAGACATTTCCAAAGAAAATTTTTTCAGAACAGAATTCAAACAAACCCTGGACCTATTAATATTTACATCCTCTCTGAAAGATTCTGAGGGAAAATAACATGATTTTTCTAGGATCTGTGCAAAATGAAGTAGATTTTAGTTAAATACTTGATACCATCTATTAGTTCCTGTAAAGATTACTGTCAATTATTAATACACTCCTGGAGGTAATCATGACACTTCAAAAATGGTTTTGCTCCAAGAAGCTGAAAAATTAAAGATTAGACTTTATGCACCTTAGTTCAGCAATCCGGATGGATATATTGGTTTTGCATGGCTAAAGCAAGCAAGACTGGCTGCTTAATTATACATCAAAGTAGAAAATATTTGAACAAAAGAAATGGGGATCTGTGTGAAGACAATGGCTAAAAAATTAGAAGTACACATATTCATTTTTAAAAATAAGCCTTTAAAAATCAGTGTCTTTGTTCTCTTGGTTTTATTTATGTCATTCTGGTTTTAATAACAGTTTGTCTAGAAGTAGAGAATGGAATAATGCAAGACTAATTCAAAGAGATAAGTTGATGGGGATTGTGAGATGGTCTGGCACACAGTATAAAAATGGATGTGCTAAAATATCATGCAGCTAAATCAGTGCCAGAAAATGATGCCATCTAAGGAGTGAAAGCAGCATAGTCAGCTACATAACAGTATGACTTTCATATAACCCTACCAGCAGTTCTACACCCGCAAGCAGTCAGCACTGAACACAGTCACATTGCTGGCAGTGAATTCATACAAAGAACTAGCCACAGGCCATGATGCCACTGCAGGAAGAATATATATTTCAACATTTGACATCTTGCTCTAACAGCTGCCAAGTTTGGCTGTAGCTATTGACCTGATTGCTCAAGGACAGAGAGGAAGAAGAAAAGAAGCAATATAAGCGAGTGATAGACAGAGATTTAAAGATCAGAAGCGTTCGTCTAGATGCATGAGCAGACACACTGCTCATAGCAGCTAAAGATACTCTTCTGGGAAATAAAATCTGTATAATTATACAAAAAAATACAACCATGTTTAAAGAGATTTAACATAGTGGAGATGAATGAAAAAAAAAATACTCTTTTTGGAAAGTACCTGACCCTTGGTTATGTTCTGCAGGCTTTCACTCCTGCATGCTTAAGAACATTCAGTATCTCAAGAGATTCTGAATTAAAAAAAATTCAAAGGGGAAAATCATGCCCAGGTAACTGATGAGTTTTGGACTACTGCATTGTCAAAGTCTGATGAGTTTTAGTGGTAAGGAAAAGAATTAAAAGCTGTTCATTTCCAGTGGGTTCCCTGCCTCTTTAAAGTCAGAATCGCTGATTTAGCATAACCTTCACCAATACTGGCTATGTTCGTAACTTTCTCTTTCCTTTCTCTTTTGCAGTTCTGCCCAGCAGTGAAATTCTCCATAGTGAGGATTGTCATTTACTCCAGGGCAGATTTATCAGGGAAGCTAATGGGGTTGTCGTGTCCCCTTAAACACCCATTAACACTTCCTCCTGTGATGCATATTACGTGTCACAACAAGCGTGTAACTGAGCAAGTCCACTTTCCATTGCCAGTCCACTGAGGCAAAATGCAATTTGTTTGTTTATTGGGGCAAGATATAATGAAACTGTTCATTTTTGCTTGAGAGTAAACATATGCACATTATTTTCTATTTCTTAAACCAGTTATCAGAATGAGTTACCACTTCTATCCCAAGGTTTCATTTTAAGGCACAGATGTGAAGAAAACACTCATGTATTTGTTATTCCCTTTTGGAAGGAAGGCTGTGTAGCTCCCTAGTAATACATGCTCTAGTGCTTTGTGGTCTATGGCTGAACTATAGAGCTAAGAAGCTGTTACAAATGGAAGCTGTAAGTGCTTTAGCTAAAAGATAGGAACTAAGTCTATCAATTCTCTGTTCTCTTGATGTCATCTCTGTCCAAATTATTCCAGTATTTGTCTCAATAACGGCAATGAGCAGTTATGTTTCTAATACATGCATAAAACAAGGTTTAGGAAATTATTTTAATATTACATACTTCAAAATGTGCTTAAAAGTGCATGATTTTTTTCTCCAATATTTCCTTGAAAGCCATTTTTAAAAATATATATTCTGAAAAGTGTATTTTTCCTTTTGCACTTAAGGGTTGAAAATATGCATTTGGTTCTATAGTTTAAAGGATTTTTTACAATTATTTGAATAGTGAAAAGTGGTAGGTAGGAGTCTATGTTCATATGTTCCAACACCTTCTACAATTCTTACGAATTCTATGTGTTCTGGTGTATTACTTTATGAAAAGTAATTACTGACTTGCCAGATGAGTCACACTTTGACAGCTACTTTAAAAGTGTGTTCTCTCCAATTTAGATAAAGCAAACGGACAAACAATGAATAACATGGGAATTGTACAAACAGCTATAGCAATTCAGCATCACAAGTCACTTGTGAAATCTGCAATATGTGAGAAGATTAGTAAGCAAATGTAAGCACAATTCAGTATAAAAGGTAGCCTGAAGTTTCAAAGGTGACCTGCAAGGAATGTTGGTTTGTTTTCCCTGAAATGAGTCGTGAGGTTATTTATTTATTTATTTATTTATTGTCTTCTTATGTTTTTGACAATGTCAAAACAAATCTTTTATTTCTATCTCTTATTACTTTTGAAGATAGAATGAAAGTGAAACCTGTTGCATATCTGGTTACATTTTGTTGAAGGGAAAGAAAAGTGCAGACAGAGTTTGCCAGAAATTGCGAGGAAGAGATTGTGAAGGGAGAAGAGTATTAAGTGTTTAATGAAATCACCCTTTAAAAAATGTTTAATTTGACCAGACAAATGCAGACAAATAAATTTGCCTGAAAACTTCCTCCTTCTTTTCATTCATCTTTGGTTTTGCAATTTTCTTTCCCAGCTTTGTCCACACAAAACTTTTTCCTCTATATACCCTGCAGAAGCCATTATCTCCAGCCATTCAGTGGTGGGAGGTGGACCACTCGAATTGCCCCCCGGTGTCCTACTGATCTGCAGCTTGGCACAGGGGCAGTACAGATCAGTACCAATTCAGCCAGCCCAGTGGTACGGATTTTATTGAATTTAGGGTAGAAAATTGTATGTTGACTCCTGACATTTCCTGGTAGAACTCAACAGTTTCTCTAAAATGGACAAGGAGAATTTTTCTCATTTTGTTACAGGGTAGAGCAATAATACCAGAAACACAGTCTTACATGCTACTAGTATTCAAATTGTGGTCTGATACGTTTAGATAATGGTAAGCAGGCAACTGGAGCATGAGTTATGAAAAAACAGCCAAGAATCCTTGAGAATACTGTGAAGATATCATCACTGTTGCCTTCCCTTTACTTACTATATGTCATTCTATTTCATCCTTTCATCCTACCTAAATCTCACATCCAGTGATAGGCAGAAGGGACTAAATGCTTTATCTTTTTTAAGATGCTCTGACTGTACATCTTCATGCTTTATTCTGCCCTGCCTGAGGCTTTCATCTGCATGCTCTAGTGAAGCACACTGGATCCACTGTCAATTAGAAAACTGATTTCTGCCATCCTTATAGACATGCACATTATGTGCCACAGTTTAGCACTTCCGCTATGTGGATTCATACCAACCGAGCTGATTTTAGAGATACAGCAAGACACTAGTTCTTGATTGTTAGTTTTTTAAAATATTGGATTATGTTTATATGTTCCTATTAATAGGGGCTGACATTTAGCTGACTACACACTATGTCAGTTGCTGGAGATTCTTGGATGAGAATAAAATAAACATGATTCTTTTACTGAAGCTGTAGAAAAAACTCTTGCAAGAAGTGAAAAATTTAAGCTGGAATGATTTCTCTTCCTCTTTTGCAGGCAGCATGCTAAACGTAAACTATGATGTGCTTAGGAGAGGTAGATAAGAGTGCTATATACACATACAGATAGACAATTGTAGTAATAGTACAGTAGATGAGGCACACAGTAAGCACAAATAAATAACACTAATTTGAAAATACATATACGGTTAAGTAGCATACTACATTGCCTTTATCCAGTTTAAGAAATAAAAGTTTTCACTTTTCCTGGGTTAAATCCTTCTATCTTTATTTTGATGAAGCTCTTTCTGAGGTCAGTGACTAGTCTAAGAGAAGACAAACTCCAAAATAGAGTCTACTGTTTGCTTTGCACAATTTAAAAATTGATGTTCATGCGGCAGGTATTAGTCAATGCATAGCGAGCTGATTCTGATTTCAAGCGAACACAAATCAGAACTGACTGTCCTGAAGTGAGTGGAGCTACTGAGATGTGAAACTCCTGTTAAATCACGGTGAGACCTATGGATACATTTTTAACCAAGCAGATTTCCTCTTTTTTATTCTGAGACATGGAAGAATAGATGCTGAGAGACACCTGGGAAGTAGTATTTGAAGTGGAAAATACTAGGATCAGTTGAGTTATGGGAGCAGCAGATGATATCTGTGCCATTAAACAGTGCCTAGGTATACTCATAGGCACAGGAACTCATCAGCACCCATGCTGGCAATGTGTGACAACAGTCCCTCCTATACTTCAGGCCCATGGCAACCAAATATCCCCCAACAATTCCCTGGCACAGAAGCAATGGCCAGACAGCTTTCCCAGAAGACAGTCTGGATGTTACCTTCCTATTCTGGTGAACAGGAGGATTGAATGTTGCAGAGGCTCGCCATTCTACGTGAGCTGGTGTCAGTTCCAGAAAAAGGTTCTAGACATATTTAAGTTACTCATATTGTTGTATCCTTCCTTACTGTATAGATCTAACAATTTTATTTTAGGCATATATGAAGAATTTCAGGCATTTGTAAAAAAAAAGAATAGGCATTAATAAATTTGCACACACCACACAAAAAGTATTTTGTACAAATGGAAACAGTTAATATAATCTTTAAAACAATGAGGTTTCCTGGCAGTCAAGATGTTATCTCTTCCTCCAGAGCCTGATGTTGTCTCTTTGCATTACTGCATTCTTTTTGTCCTAAAACCTTGTTAGAAAATGCAACACTGCTGCTATTTCTATGCCCAGCTCACTTGATTTGCTGAGGAAGAGCTCATCCCTCTGCATCTCAAAAGGAGAGAATTGAGCGGGAGTTGCAGGGGTTTTTGTCTTAGTCCTCTGGATGATAGGGTGCTCGGTTCCACCTCACAGGTAGAAAACATGACACTGTCCTTTACGAAGGAGGAGGCAGAGTTTGGAGTGATAGAATTTGTGAAAGACAGAACTAAAGGTTCTTTCTGTGGCAAAAAAATCACAACTAACCAAAAGGGTCTAGTTCTGGGGGAGGATGAGTCCATGAGGATGTATAAGCATAGGGCAGATACTGGGCAATGTCCTGGCAGCTGTATAGTTTTAGCACAACAGCAGTGTAGATTCACACAAGTAACATGGGGAGGAATAAAAATGGCTAAAGGAAGCATTTGGAGTTGTAAATCTGGATATCAGGATAACACCAGTTCCCCTGAAAGAATACCCCATTAGAGGCACATTTTGAGGAAGAAGGTTAAGCAGTGAGCAAAGGGAGGGGTGGTAACCAGTCCCTTATTAGCTTTATGTAACCAAGCGTGCACTAACATGCATGACTGGGAAGAAATGATGCCAGTGCAGCACCTCCTCCTTTTGCTTTTCTTCATTCCCTCCTTCCAGATCCCAGTAGTCTCCAGTCCTGCAAGCGTCATGCTGCACATCTCAGAGTTGAGCTGCCCATAAACCCAGGTTTTGCTTGGGCTGAAAAAAGCAGATGGAATGGTAAAACAAGGTTTTAAAAAGTAATGAGTCATTTTTACCAGTAGAGGTGTTTTATTTGAGACACATACTTACCATGCAAGATTTGGTATACCCAACTTGAGGATTATTATGTTTTGGTTGGCTATCTAATGGGGGAAAAGAAGGCACAACCGACTTAGAAGAGGATCCTGTTGGCAAGATACATCCAGTGCTGCTCCTGATATGAAGTCATGCTGCAGCTATTATCCTAACCTCTTTTAAGATGATTGCCATATACTGTAGGCTTTTTTTCCTAAAAGGAGAATATTAATGTGTGTCAGAAAAGTCCTATACATATTGACAGTATTCTGTCTTAGCGCCTTGGAGTTACAATGCAACCAATTGCTCTGCAAATATGGAGTTCAGAAAGATCATGTGAATAGGGATATTACAATAAGATTAAGAGTAATCTTTGCTTCATACAAATTGGTGTTAGGTCTATCTCAGGACAGAGTGCTCAGTCGTAGTGAAATACATTTCCCAACAGAATGTTCTCTATTGGGAGAATACCAATCAGAGTTGGTATAAATGGTTGGTATAAAGTTCTTTTGTGGGGCACTGGTTTCGGGAAGCTGAGTATTTCACCCTGTGCTTTGGGGGCTTTGGGGGAGGGGGTTGAGTCTGATAATCTTGGGCTAGATAAAACTGCTAGAGGAATTGGAAGAGCTAGTGTAATTTTGCCTCTGTTCTCAAGTTGAGTTGTCTGAAGTGGTCTGAATTTCTTACACAATATGCTTTATCCCTTGTGTCTGCGTAGTAGTTCTATTTGAGAGAACAAGGTTTATGTGTTGAAAAATGCCAAAGTGCAGCAGAGGTCAAATGTACATACTGTACAGCAAATACTAGGAGTAATTTGTGCACCTGTATTTTTGGAAAACGCTTCTTTGTGAGTTACAGTAAAGTGCTTTCTAAAGCTGGGAAAGTCTCATTTCTTATTGACTTAAGTTTTCTTTCAGCTTGAAAACTTGGAATTTGAAGATTAGATTTAGAAACTGACTTTGAGTAGGTTTTTTTTTTTTTAATTTGTTAGTATGAGGAAGAAAATATAGATTATCTGAGTGCTTGTTTTTCATTTAAAAGGATAGATCATTCTTTAACAACAACATGAAAGCATGTAAATTACAAGAATTAGGCCTTATTATGACATAATTACACCTTTAAAATGATGATAAGGCAAAGCTGTAGCGTCTATGTGTACCTAGGTATAGTAACACGTAAGTATCTATTATGAGATAAATAGTTGCTCTCCTCATTTATGTATGTTTCCTAAAGACTAAACTGAAAATCTATTACATAGATTTGGCCAACATAAAACCCAGTAAACTGGTGAAGGTGTAAACCTAATTAAAATGACAGTGACTCTGAACAAATAAGTAAGTCTTGCAGAGGTAGAGAAATGCACACAATTACATTGGTTAAAGATGCAAGTCAATTAAGCCTGTAGTTTCTCTATGAAGAAGTTATCATTTTGAACAAGTGTAATGTCTGCAGATAAACTTTCAGACATAAATTAAGTTTCTCTATCTAAATTTTTTTGTATATAACACATGCTGAAAAATACTTTTCTTTGCATAATATGATCAATATCAGCATAAATTCAGTGAAATTTCACAGCATAAGCACTTAGAAATTAAGTGAATGTGACTACAATTTTTGAATTCTAAAATACATGATGCTATTACAAGATCCTTCATACCAAGACATATGACTAAGATACATTTTTAATACTGTAAGATGAACTGTTCATCTTTTTAAAAAGAAAGAATAATAATATTCAGATGTAATAGAGCATTCATAGCCAGAATGGTCTGTTTAATTCTACACTCTGACATTTGAAGCATGTAGGGATTTCAGCAGTGTGAAGGACAAACAAATTCACACAAGAAAATCTCTGTTCCTCTGATCCAGCTGTATTTTAATTTTTCATTGGTATTCTTGCATTTCTGCGTGTTTAGATTTTTCTTCTCCTGTGCAAGGATGACTTTTCTAACATTATGTTTTTAAATCTGACAAGGTCATACAAGCTAAAAAAAAAGAAGAAGAAGAAGGGTCATCAAAAGGGGAAAAATAACAGAACTACGGTGAAATGGCTCTCTGTTGGCCTTTGTATCGATTCAGAGTGTGTCAAAAGGGTCTTTTGTCGTGCCCCTACCACAGCATACTAATTTGCTAGATCAAGTCTGTCAGAATATCGACTGGAAGTAAAGAACTACAGTGGCAGCTTTTGTGTTTCATACAGCAGGGAGCCTGTGTGTGAAACAGGATTATCAGGGGGTCATGAAGAGAGTCAAGGGATGTCCATCACTTCCCTTCTGGTAATGTAATGGGGCGGGTGCCTGGATGTGATTAAGATGTAGGACACAGGAGGCATAGCAGTGAACAAATCAGACACACACACATGCAAATCAGGTTGGCTGCTGTTAACCACATATTTTTAATGAAAAATCCAGAGACAGACCAAACAAATATCTAAACAGCTGCATTCAGATTAAATACCAAACAGCCTATTCAATGTCTGGTGTGTCTGTCCGTGCCTGCATCCATGTGAGCCTGTGTAGAAAATATACAAAACATACAAGAAAGGGTTTAATTCTCATTCTTTTTTTTTTTTTTAATGCAACATTCCAATCTACAAGTGTTTCTTCTACTTCTTTTTACTGTTGAAAACAGTATTGCTGGATGATTACAGTAAACATCCAGTGGGTGTACAAAGATAAAAGGGTGCTTTGTGCTATAGATATACATGTATGCCACATTCAGATAGGATGCTCATCACTCTGCTGTGGGCTTAGCCTTGACTTAGATGCCATTGTCATTCTAATATGGCATGAGCAAAATATCTTTCTGGAAACTGGGAAAAAAAGAGAAGTATTTGTGTGATTGAACAATGTGTAACATGATAAGTGCCTCTTTAAAATTGTGGCAGGGGAAGTCTGCTTTCTAGAGATGCAAGCTGCATCTCTGTAGCTTATGTGAGAGCTGTGAGGAGCTTTCCAGCACACACTGACACGATTTACAATCCTTGTCATCTGTACAATCCATTTTTCCTCAGCACTATTCCTGATCTTTAATCCTTTATTTCTGAAAATTCAGTGCTAAGTAGGAAAACAACATAAAATGCCAAAACAGCAATGGCTTCTACATGCTCAGCATCTGAGGGCCTGATCCAAACCCCATGGACTGAAGGAGGAACCTGAACACAGTCCAAGGGGTTTTGCACCAGACTCCAGATTCCTTAGCCCAGCAATAGTTGTTTCAGTCAGCCTATAAAATGTTCAGTTGTTCCAAAATGAAAAATTGAAACTTGGAAAAATCTGAATCTGTTTCTCATTCCCTTTCTACTGTTTGCTACCAGGCATGACTAAGGCAGACTCGGGAGCAAACGAGAGAAACTGGATTCATTGAGGATCCCTCTTTTTTTCCCTTTTTCCTTTTCTTTTTTCTTTTCCTTTCCTTTCTCTTTTCCTTTTTCAAGCAGCAGAGAAAGTTTATGATTGTTTACACAGAACATTTTGCTGTGAATGCATGGATAGCATTTTGCCCCTTCTGAAGGCAAAAGCAAAGCTCTCGTTGGCTGTAATGCAAATAAAGTAGCACCCTGTTTTACATGTAACCACTGTATTTCCTCTAAAAATTAACTAATTATCTGAGTGCCGTACAACTGATACCCTGTTCAGAGCCAAAGAGCATTGTCAGAGGTAGCCAAAGACTGCTGTGCCTGAAGTTGGGTAACAAATGATGACTCAAAAACAGGTTTTGTGTGTTGGCATACCTAAAAATAATGATTTTGATTTAGTATTGCTTACTGGGGTTAAGCACCAATGGTCAGCTGTTAGGTAGCCACTGCACACAGAGGAAGGGGAATTATAGAATTCCATACAAGGTGAGCTTTTATTTGTTTTCAACATCTCCGTTCAACAGCATTGGTGCTGTGCAATGTTCTTTGCAACAGGAGCTCATGAGAAGATGAAGTGATAGTTATTTATTAGAAAATAGCTTTTCTGTGCATATCTCAGGTTGAAGCAACTGCTGTCATAGTTATTATCATAGGAACTTCAAGGGCAGAACTTGTCATAAAGCATGACTATATGAAAGGAAGAGGTGAACTCTGGGAGCTGCTCTGACAGGAAAGCCTGACACACTTCTTTCAAGACATGCCATGCTTCCATGCTTTGCAGTTGGAAATAACCCTTATTCCTGCCATGCAACAATTTCCATTTACCTGTTTCCTAGGACTTTTAAGTTTTAGTTCAGAGTCAGAGACCAGGCCTGAAGAAGGTAGAATAGTAAAGAGGACTTTCTTCTGAAAAATGCAGTTCTACCATGTGTTTTTTTAAACCTCAGATCTTCCTACCAGGGAGCAAAACTCATGATCCTGAACTGCCTAAATGAACAGTAATCAGCAGAGGCTAAGACAAGTATTGAAAAAGATACTATCTAATTATTTTAAGAAAGGAGAGCGATAGAAAACACATAAGACGTTTATTTATTTCTTGGGCCTCATGAGAATCGCAGAATCACAGAATTGATTTGGTTGGATGAGACCTCTGGGATCATCGAGTCCACCCTTTGCTCTAACACCACCATGTCAGCTAGACCATGGCACTAAGTGCCATGTCCGGTCTTTTCTTAAACACCTCCAGGGATGGTGACTCCACCACCTCCCTGGGAAGCCCATTCCAACGTCTAATGACCCTTTCTGTGAAGAAATGCCTCCTCATTTCCAACCTGAACTTCTTCTGACACAGTTTCAGACTATGCCCTCTTGTCCTACCACTGGTTACTTGGGAGAAGAGACTGACCCCAACTTCCCTACAAACTCCTTTCAAGTAGTAGTAGAAGTGAAGAAATGCCTCCTCATTTCCAACCTGAACTTCTTCTGACACAGTTTCAGACTATGCCCTCTTGTCCTACCACTGGTTACTTGGGAGAAGAGACTGACCCCAACTTCCCTACAAACTCCTTTCAAGTAGTAGTAGAAACTGATAAGGTCTCCCCTCAGCCTCCTCTTCTCCAGGCTAAACAACCCCAGCTCCCTCTGCTGCTCCTCATAAGACTTGTGCTCCATGCCCTTCACCAGCTCAATTGCCCTTCTCTGGACTCGCTCCCGCACCTCAAGGTCTTTCTTGAAGTGAGGGGCCCAAAACTGAACACAGGATTTGAGGTGCAGCCTCACCAGTGCCTAGTACAAGGTGATGATCACTTCCCTCGTCCTGCTGGCCACTACTTCTGATACAAGCCAGGCTGCCATTGGCCTTCTTGGCCACCTGGGCACACTGCTGGCTCATGTTCAGCCGGCTGTCAACCAAAACCCCAGGTCTTTTTCCACTAAACTACTTTCTAACCAGTCTTCCCCCAACCTATAATGCTGCATGGGTTTTTTGTGGCTGAAGTGCAGGACCCAGCACTTGTTTTTGTTGAACCTCGTGCTGTTGGTCTCAGCCCATCTATCCAGCGTGTCCAGATCCCTCTGCAGAACCTTCCTCCCCTCCAGCAGATCGACACTCCCAACTAGCTTGGTGTCATCTGCAAATTTACTGAGGGTGCCCTCAATCCCCATGTCCAGATCATCTATAAAGATGTTGAACAGCACCGGCCCCAAAACTGAACCCTGGGGAACACCGCTAGTGACCGGCCACCAACTGGATATAGCTTCATTGACCGCAACTCTCTGGGCCTGGCCATCCAGCCAGTTTTTCACCCATCAAAGAGTCCACATATCTAAGTCACAAGCAGTCAATTTATTTAGGAGGATGCTGTGGGAGACCATAGCAAAGGCTTTACTAAAATCTAGGTAGACAACATCCACAGCCTTTCCCTCATCTACTAACCAGGTCACTTTGTCGTAAAAGGAAATCAGATTAATCAAACCTGAACTTCCTTTCATAAATCCATGTTGGCTGACCCCCTGATTTTCCTACATGTGCTGTGTAATGGCACTCAAGATGATCCCTTCCATAACCTTGCCCAGAACTGAGATCAGGCTGACAGGCCTGTAGTTCCCTGGATCATCTTTCCGACCCTTCTTGTAGATGGGCGTTACATTTGCTAACATCCAGTCTGCTGCAACTTCTCCAGTTAACCAGGACTGCTGGTAGATGATTGCGAGAGGTTTGGCAAGTTCTTTTGCCAGTTCCCTCATTACTCTGGGGCAAATCTCATCAGGGCCCATAAACTTATGACAGTCTAATTGGCACAGCAACTGCTAACTGTCTCCTCCTGGATTATGGGGGCTTCTCTCAGCTCCCCATCCTTAACATCTGACTCTGGGGGTTGAGCAACCTGAGGACAACTGGTCTTGGTATTGAAGACTGAGGCAAAGAAGGCATTGAGCACTTCTGCTTTTTCCTCATCTGCTGTCAGTACAGTACCCTCTGCATTCAGCAAATGATGGAGACCCTCCTTGACCCTCCTTTTGCTGCCAATGTATTTATAGAAACTTTTTTTATTACCTTTAACTGCAGTGCCTAATCAAGTTCTAGTTGGCCTTGGCCCTTCTAATCTGCTCCCTACATCACCTCACACCATCCTTGTATTCTTCCCAAGTTACCTGACCTTCCTTCCAGAGACGATATATTTTCTTTTTATCCCTAAGCTCCAGCTGAAGTTCTCTGTTTAACCAGGTCAGACTTTTTCCCCGACAATTTGTCTTTCTACAAATGAGGGCAGCCTACTCCCGAATATTAAGGAATTTCTTTTTAAAGCACATCCAGCCTTCCTGAACTCCTTGAAGTCCAAGGTGGAAGTTCTGCTGGTGGCCCTCCTTACTTCACCCAGTATTGAAAACTCTAACGTTTCCTGGTCAGTATGCGCAATACATCCACTGATCATCACATCACCTACTATTCTCTCTCTGTTCACAAAAAACAGGTCTAGCAGGGCACCTCCTTTAGTTGGCACAATTACCAGTTGTGTTAGGAAGTTATATTCCATGCACTCTAGGAACCTCCTAGACTGCTTCCTCTCTGCTATGTTGTAATTCCAGCAGATATCTGGCAAGTTGAAGTCACCCACAAGTGCAAGGGCCAGCAACTGTGAGAATTCTGACAGCCTCTTGCAGAATGCCTCATGTGTTTGTTCATCCTGGTTGGGTGGTCTATAACAGACTCCCACCACAATGTCTGCCCTGCTGACCTTCCCCCTGATCTTTACCCATAGGCACTCAACATTATCATCTTCATCATTATCAATTTCAATACAGTCAAAACATTCCTTTACATAACAGTCCTACCCTACCGCCTCTCCCGCTTCACCTTTCCCTTCTAAAGATCTTATGGCCATCCATCGCAGCACTCCAGTTGTGACAGGTGTCCCACCATGCTTCCATGATAGCAGCTACATCATAAATGTCCTGCTGTACAATGGCTTCCAGCTCCTCCTGTTTGTTGCCCATACTGCATGCATTAGTCTAGATGCACTTCAGCTGGGCTAACGGTTTTGACCCTGACACAGGCATGTCGCCCCTAGGTTCGTCTCTAGTGAGCCTGGTCCTACCCCCTTCCCCCTTCAAACCTAGTTTAAAGGGCAATGTAATTATAATATGAGACATACAAGACAGTTGTGCAGGAGGAGACATTGCACAGCATTTTGTTGCTTCGATGTGAGGTCTCCAAAGATGGAGGTATGCATCATATGAAAAGAGCACAGAGTCCAAACCAGTAGGATTTCTGAACAGAATGACATAGCCCCACATGTCATTCTGCGGAAATGGTGGTATAAGTGGAACTGGAAAATATTGGTAAATACTATGGTGTTTCTTTGGGGAGGCAAGGCAATTCTTAGAAGTCTGATGGCTTTCATCTTCTGAAGTTAGAGCAGATGTCAGGGTGGGAAAGGATCATGACACATCACTGACTGTCAGTGATGTGTAATGTGAAGGTCAGAATTTGACCTGATGCAATCGCATACTCAGTATTATTTCCTTCTGTCTCATTCAGTGAAATTTTAAGTGTAACCTAAAAGTATTTGAAAAGCAAAAGCAAGATGTCTTCACAAAATAAGAAAGTGTAGTAGACAGTCATATCCAAGAAAAAAATATTTTCTTTAAAATGTCAAATTAATACTTGCCATTTTGCAATGCAAAATTTGTTCCCTCCATCTTTTCCCAATCCCCCAAGACTCAGAGTCTCGACTTGCAAATAACATAATGTGGGTGTCAATTTTCTCAGTTATTTTGTACCTTTAAGGCTTTGTCCACCCTGTTAAAGCCCTGGATTAGAGTCCATTGCTTGTCAGGAAAGACAGTTACAAAGTACCTAACAGGAAACAATGCTCTGTCACTAATAGTCAGGATTTTTTTTTTCTTTGTGCACAGTGCAACAAAATGCTAGCAATAAAGAAAAAATAAACCTAAATAGAGTTCTAGGAGATGGAAAAATACGACCCATCTGCCTGATCCATGGTTACTGGAAGTGGTATACCTTAGCATCAAACCTGCAATGTAGTTTTCTCTTTTACCATACAGGTATCTCTATACATGCTTGTTTAGGTCTGAGAGCAAAGTAGCTAACTCTAGTTTGCTGGCTGAACTCCAAAGCAAATAGTGACTCTCTGTCTACTCTCTGTCTACTTAAGTCCCCAGCACGATTTCCTATTGCTAGATAGAACTGCATGTTGTCAGACAATTGTTTTAGTCAGTCCTAGAAGTTGCCTTACTTCTACAGGTGTTCATATATACATATACAAACACACATCTTTATGTTTTAATGAGTACACATGTGAAGCAACCCTTGTTTATCCTTTACCTATTTCCCAAATGACTCAGGTTTCTGGTAAGTGTCTGTAAAGTACTTTGTTATATTTATTATGTATTTTTCAGTCATTACAGTACAAAATTCAAACTGTTTTGATGGTATGTGATAATTCTTCTTGTACCCTCTTCACTGTTTTGGACGTCATAATCACTTTCTGCATAGTGGAAAAGTAGAAGAACACTAGATGTGTTTGGGGTTTTTTTCCCCCTACAACTTCTGAATGATGCATGAGGATTTGGTAAACTGATAGCAAGAAAGTTAAACTGCATATTTTACAGTAATTTCTGAAACAATACAAAGTGACTCCTGTGACAGGGATTCCCTTCTAAGAAGGGAACAAAGAAGTACAGATTAGTCCATTAATCTGAATTGTAAAATGTTAATAGTGTGTTTAAATAGTTTTATTCTGCTGTAGCGATTTATTTACACACTGTGTCAAGAATGTTATATAGAAATGTGAAGTGCCCTACTCTTGGAAAGGACTAGAATATTTTTGGACAGTTGTCACTGCCTCAAAAACAGCAACAGAAAGTTGCTGAGGACAGAGAAGTACTCAGATGTCATAATTAAGAGCTCTGTATGTACCATAATTTGACATCTCAGAAGATTTTAACTTGAAATAGAGCAGTATATTCTGATTTTATTGAATTTTACAGCACTTGACCTGTGACAAAATGATGAAAAAAAGTCTTAAATTTCCTCTAGTTACCATGAATGTTTTTTTAAGTAGACACTTAAAGTGAAGCATTTAAGTGTCTTAATTTAAGTATATTTAAGTACTGTAAGTAAAACTCCTAAGTATCTAAATAAAAAGGCTGTATTTTCACAGGGCTTTCCATTCTCTTTAACTATACCGGAAACCAGGTTCATTTACTTCGGCTTCCAAAATATATGGAAGTGTGTTACCAAGTCACAAAGCCGGGGTCTGGTTGTGGCTTTGACTAGAAAATCATAGAATCACAGAATCATAGAATCATTTGGGCTGGAAGGGACCTTTAGAGGTCATCTAGTCCAACCCCCCTGCAGTGAGCAGGGACATCTCCAACTAGATAAGGTTGCTCAAAGCCCCATCCAGCCTGACCTTGAATGCCTCCAGGGATGGAGCTTCCACCATCTCTCTGGGCAACCTGTTCCAGTGCTTCACCACCCTCATTGTAAAAAATGTAAAGCAATCCAGTACTGTATATGACATTATTGCTGCCACAGTGCAAAAGGGCTTGATAAAGCAGATATACTGGTAGGTGTGTAATAGGTAATGCAAATTGACTGTGGTTATATAGACTAACTATCCGTTACTATACTCTGCTGTAACTATACCCTACCTTTGAAACACACATGCCCTGTTCCTTTCCTTTTCTGTTACTTCATAGAATCATAGAACAGTTTGACTGAAAGGGACTTTAAAGATCATTTAGTTCCAGCCCCCTGCCATGGACAGGGACACCTTCCACTAGGCCAGGTTGCTCAAAGCCTCATCCAACCTGGCCTTGAGCACTTCCAGGAATGGGGCATCCACAGCTTCCCTGGGCAACCTGTTCCAACACCTCACTACCCTCACCATGAAGAACTTCATCCTAATATCTAATCTAAAACTACCCTCTTCCAGTTTAAAACCATAGTGCCTTGTCCTATCACTACATGCCCTCATAAAAAGTCCGTGCCCAGCTTTCTTGTAGGTACCTCTTAGGTACTAGAAGGCTGCTCTAAGATCTCCCCAGACTCTTCTCTTCTCCAGGCTGAACAACCCCAGCTCTCTCAGCCTGTCTCCATAGGAGGTGTTCCAGCCCTCTGATCATTGTCGTGGCCTCCTCTGGACTCACTCCAACAGGTCCATGTCCTTCTTGTGTTGGGGTCCCCAGAGCTGAAGGCAGGACTGCAGAGGGGCGGTCTCACCAGAGTGGAGCAGAGGGGCAGAAGCCCCTCCCTCGACCTCCCGGTCACGCTGCTTTGGATGCAGCCCAGCATACGGTTGGTTTTCTGGGCTGCAAGTACACATTGCTGGGGCATGTTGAGCTTCTCATCAACCAGCACCCCCAAGTCTTTCTCCTCAGGGTTGCTCTTAATCCATTCTCCACCCAGCCTGTATTTGTACTTGGGGTTGCCCCGAACCACGTGCAGGACCTTGCACTTGGTCTTGTTGAACTTCATGAGGCTCACACAGGCCCACCTCTCAAGCCTGTGAAGGTCCCTCTGGATGGCATCCCTTCCCTCCAGCATGTCGACCACACTACACAGCTTGGTGTTGGCAGCAGACTTGCTGAGGGTGCACTCAACCCCACTGTCCATGTTGCCAACAAAAACAGTGCCAGTCCCAACACCAGTCGCTGAGGAACACCAGTCATCACTCATCTCCGCTTGGACATCGAGCTGTTGACCGCAACTCTTTGAGAGCGACCATCCAGGCAACTCCTTGTCCACTGAGTGGTCCATCCATCAAATCCATGTCTCTCCAATTTAGAGACAAGGATGTCATGCAGGACAGCATCAAATGCTTTGCACACGTCCGTGTAGATGATGACAGTTGCTCTTCCCTTGTCCACCAAGACTGTAACCCCATCATAGAAGGCCACCAAATTTGTCAGTCACGACTTGCCCTTAGTG
Source organism: Cariama cristata (assembly GCF_000690535.1). Classification (NCBI taxonomy): domain Eukaryota; kingdom Metazoa; phylum Chordata; class Aves; order Cariamiformes; family Cariamidae; genus Cariama; species Cariama cristata. The sequence goes on along the minus strand of NW_009629271.1, from coordinate 62,392 downwards.
AAGTCATGTTGGCGGTCAACAATCACCTCCTTATCTTCCATGTGCCTTAGCATAGTTTCCAGGAGGGTCCGCTCCATGATCTTGCTGGGCACGGAGGTGAGACTGACTGGCCTGTAGTTCCCCATGTCTCTCGTTTTTCCCTTTTAAAAAATGGGGGTTATGTTTCCCCTTTTCCAGTCAGCAGGATCTTCCCTGGACTGCCAGGACTTCTCAAATGTGAGCGATAGTGGCTTGGCCACTTAATCTGCCAGTTCCCTCAGGATCCGCAGATGCATCTCATCAGGTCCCATGGACTTGTGTACCTTCAGGTTCCTTAGATGCTCTTGAACCTGATCTTCTCCTGCAGTGGATGGTTCTTCATTCTCCCAGTCTCTGCCTTTGCCTTCTGCAACTTGGACAGTGTGGCTGCAGCACTTGCCAGTGAAGACTGAGGCAAAAAAGGCATTGAGCACCTCAATCTTCTCCATGTCCCGGGTAACCAGCTCTCCTGTTTCCTTCTGGAAAGAATTCACATTTTCTCTAGTCTTCTTTTTATCACTGACACACCTATAAAAACTTTTCTTGTTGCCTTTGGTGTGCCTGGTCAGATTTAATTCTGTCAGGGCTTTAGCTTTCCTAACCTGATCCCTGGCTGCTCGGAGAATTTCTCTGTATTTTTCCTAGGCTACCTGTCCTTGCTTCTACCCTCTTTAGGCTTCCTTTTTGTGTTTGAGTTTGTCCAGGAGCAACTTGTTCGTCCATGCATGCCTCCTGGTGTTTTTGCCTCACTTTCTGTTGGTTGGGATGTATGACTCCTGAGCTTGGAGGAGGTGATACGTGAATGTTAACCAGTTTTCCTGGGCCCCTCTTCCTTCCAGGGCTTTACCCCATGGTATTCTGCCAAGCAGCTCCCTGGAGAGGCCAAAGTCTGCTCTCCTGAAGTGCAGAACAGTGAACTTGATGTGTGCCTTCCTCACTGCCCTAAGGATCTTGAACTCCATCATTTCACGGTCACTACAACCAAGGCTGACCTTGAGCTTCACATTCCCCACCAGCCCCTCCTTGTTGGTGAGAAAAAGATCCAGCATAGCACCTCTTCTCCTTGGTTCCTCTGTCACTTAGACAAGGAAGTTATCATCAACGCACTCCTGGAACCCTTGCACTGCTTATGCTCTGCTGTGCTGTCCCTCCAACTGATATTGGGGTGGTTGAAGTCTTCCACGAGGACCAGGGCTTGTGAAGGTGAAGTTGATCCTATCTGTCTATAGAGGGCCTTGTCCACCTCATCATCCTGGTTGGGTGGTCTGTAGCAGATCTCCATTATAATATCACCTGTCCCTGCCTTCCCTTTAATCCTGACCCATAAGCTCTCATTTGGTTCCTCATCCATCCCCAGGCAGAGCTCCATGCACTCCAGCTGGTCATTGACACAGGGGGTGACACCCCTTCCTTGTCTACCCTGTTTGTCTTTCTGAAAGAACCTATATACTTCTATTCCAACACTCTAGTCATAGAAGGCATCCCACCATGTCTGTGTGATGCTAATAAGGTCATAGCCCTGCAGATGTGCACGTCTCCAACTCCTCTTGTTTGTTCCCCATGCTACGAGTGTTTGCATAGAGGCATTTAAGTTGCGCCCCCAGTGAAGCTGATTTACTGGCTGGAGTGGCTGGGATTCCTTTGTGCTGCTCTTCAGGTGCTCTCCTGCTGATGTGTGATCCCTCTCCAGGCTCTGGGCATCCGTTGCTGGCTTTCAACTTCTCAAAGCAAGTCCCATGGTCTAAGTAGCTGAACCCCTGGCTGTGACACCAGTCCCATAACCATATGTTGATTTGCGAGATTTGACTGACCCTTTCAACCCCTTCCGTTTGACTGGGAGGACTGATGAAAACACTACCTGAGTTCTAGACTCCCTTACTGTCACTCTCAGGGCTCTGCAATCCTTGATACTCCTCAGACTGCTCCTGGCTGTGTCACCAGTGCCCACATGAAACAACAGGAGCAGATAATAGTCAGTGGGCTGTACAAGGCTTAGTAGTCTCTCAGTGACGTCCCTGATACAAGCCCCTGGTAAGCAGCACACCTCTGTAGAGAGTGCATCAGGTCAGCAGATGGGTCCCTCCTACCTCTCTGGAAAGAGTAACCTACTACTATCACCCGATGTCTTTTCTTATTTGCGCTGGTTGTTACACAGGGGACAGATGAGGTTGCCTTACTCAGCTCCGGTGCCTCACCTGATGTGATGAGTCTTTCCTCTTCAGTCTGCAGAGCAGTGAAGTGGTTCTGCAAGGGCACCTCAGACTTCAGGGGAAGTCTCTTCCCCTTGCAGGTCTTTGCAGTTGCAAGCTTCCATTCTGAATCATTGGCCCCCCCTCCCTTCTGTACGTGCCAGTGGGGGATTTTTTGGCTGGCTGGCTGTGGGTCCACTGCAGACTGCACTTGGAACCACCTCTCCAGCTCCTTCTCAGTCTCCCTGATGTTACGCAGCCTTCTCACTGTCTCCTGCAGCTCAGTCACTTGCTGCAGGAGGTCCACCACCTGGGCATGGCATTTGCAGGCAGGTCTACTGTCTGTCCCTGCCCCAGGAGAAAGGTCTGAGCACTTCCTGCAGTCTGAGGTGTGCACTGTGGCCTCTCCCTTGAGCAACACCCTCTGGGTGGAGGCATTGGCCACCGCTGGGGTAGACGAAGCAGACGTCCCAGCCAGAGCTGCAGCTCTCATATGAGTGTGCACCATTCTGCCTTTAAGGTCAGGTATTTCAATGTGTGACTTGCTTCTGATAGAGCTGGATTTAGGATACTGAGGAAAGGGGTACATATTTATGACTAGATTCTCAGATCTGTCATATTTAGTACTAATAGTAGTAATAGTAGCTGTATCTGTAGCAAAATAGTAGTAATACTATTAGGAGCCGTAGTGCTAGTATAACATGTTATGTAGGTGAACCAGAACATTGGAATTGTGCAACCACTGAACATAAAACTACTTCTTGGTTGACTTATTCTCTAGGACAGGAGATAGGAAGCCAATAAAATTAATAACCTAGACCACTAACCTAGCTCTGAGAACAAGCTTGTGATTTAGAATTGTCTACAGAAAAGTAATTTCAGATCCATTGTGCTGGGAGTCGTAATGCTGAAGTGTTTCCCATGGAAACAAAGATGTAGTTTCTACAAGTGACAGGTGGGGAGACCTTGCAGAAGAATACTGGTCTCAGAGGGGGATCTACAAGACTGAATAAAGAGTAGTTGCTTAGACATAGTCAGAAAAGAAACTCTGAGTGAGACTACATCTTAAATTCCACTTCTTTCCAGGACTCAGTCCCCCTGACTATGAGACTCAAGTAAACATTATTCCACATCCCTAGCCCAGGACTGCCAACAACAATCTCAAGGTTGTAGGGAGATGTGTCTATTCTTTGTAGAGATGAGAGCCTACTTTGCAAAAAAAAAAAGATTAAAGGTCATGCCACTCTTGGTGATTCTGTTTTTTGAGCAACCCATCCTCTTCTGCTTGAACAAATTCAAATTCACATGATCCATTTTCTGGTTAGAGGACACTGGGAGAATTAGCTAACCCTTATAATATCCTTTGAAGAAGAGAAATACTCTCCAAGTGATGTGCTGAAGCACTGTTTGTGACGTGGAACTACTGCAAAATATTGTCTCCTTGTTACCCTTTGCAAACAGCTATCAGTAATCAAGAAGCACTCTTAATGGCCTTCATAGATGCCAGCACTTCAGTGATGCTGAATTCTTCCCGCACCACTGCTTCAACATTTTTTAATAATCACCTCACGTTGCTTACTAGCATTCTTATAACACCTACAAGTATATACACTTGCCTACTGAATTATTTTCCACTTCTGTGTAATACGCCTACCCATCTACCCACCTATTTATCCATCCATCCATCCATCCATCCATCCATCCATCCATCCATCATTCATATTTTGATATAGGTGGCATTACTCTAGCACTCAAAGACTTTACAGACCAGCATACTTCTCCTGCCAGTATTCAGAATAGGGAAGCAGTCTTACCCACATTTTGCAGTGTCACAAAAGTCACATCAGTGTCTGAAGAAGTAGCGAACTTTCTTGTCCAAAACTTAATGGAAATCTATTGTAGAAAGGAGTTTCTTCCACTAATTTGATATGTATTTTTTCAAACTGGTGATAAAACTTTTCTTAGAATTATTTTCTGGTTGTTGTGGTCTTTTATTTTTTGTTCAAGCTAAGAACCCTTCAAGTCCACCGTGACTATTACTGTCTGATACCACATTCACAGGCATCCTGAATCAATACCTCTTCCCTGTCCTAAATCAGGAACTTGGAAAGAATTTCCCTGCAGGCATTTATTCCAGGACTATTCTAGTTTCTGTTTTTAAATAGTCTAGTACTGGCCATTTACATTTCTGTTTCTGACTGCAAATGTTTGAATTCTTTAAACAATGCTTTTAATGGATGTCAGAGTTCATTCCAACTAGTAGCATCGCCTGATGCAAACTCTTGTTTTTCTGCTCTTCCTTTTAACTCTGCTTTGAAACACTCTCTGTAATTAACATTGTAATCTTTCGCTCTAAGATGATTTGTATCTTCTTGAAACACCAAAATGAATTCTTCCTAAGATGATAGTGTTTTAGATATCTTTCCATCCTTATGATTTTTATGTCAAGTCTACTAGTTAATTGACACAATTTTTAAGTCTGTCACCTTGAGTTTCCCCTCTCCCAATATTTTCAGTAAGGCTGGAATGGCTCCACCATTACATCCCAGACCTTCTGCATCTCACTGAAGCTTATAAGAGGAAAAGAGCTGTCAAATTACATTACTCCCATACCCAATCTCTCAGTTCACCTGCCTGGGTGACCATAATAACTGCAGCATAGAAGTAATCCTTGCACTTCTGGACTCTGACAACTGGGTAAGGTTTATTCGCTTTCTGCTCAGATGCAATCATTGTCATGTACAATAACAACCTAGAGATGAACTACAGCAGAATGAGACAAATTCCAAGAACATCAACTGAGACTGTGTTTCTTGTCCAGAGACTAGTATTTCTATTAAAATATTGAAAATATCAAGACATCTCTTTATGATAGAGTCTTCATTTATGGGTCCAAATTTAGTCTTTACTAGACAGACAAGCTCTCATTTTCTCTTTCTCTTAGGACAATTTAACCTGCAGCCAAACAAATGCTACATTGCATGGAAGGAAATAAATATGAATCCAAGCCAGAAATAGTTGTTACTCTCCAGAAACAGATTTTTTTCTACTGACTAAAACCCATTAAAAAGTTATGGCCTATTTTTATTATTGATCTAGCCTGAAATTTAAAATCCAACTAGTTCAGGATTCTGGCACAAGTAATTGTTAGGTAGTTACATCTTTTGAATATGTCTTTGGAATACAACTGTTGGGTTTATTAACAGTTTTATGATAAGAAATAGAGAAGGGTGAGAAAAAAAAAATTATTCTAACATTAGAAAATGAGAAAAGTTTCAGAATAATCTACCATTATGAGGGAGGCAGGATGCCGATACGATGGCTTTAAGTAAGTCAGGATTCAGCAGCAGCATTAAGAAATATTTTTCCTTTGTTGTACACGGTGTCCACCTCACAAAGTCTGAATCATCCATAACATGAATTTGGAGATCGGGATTAGGCAAGCTGAATTCTTGTACAATTTTAGGATTTAAGTTCTCAGATTTTCAGTTCAGTTTAATAAGGTCAATTGGATTTCAAAATTTCTGTCAAGAAAGGTTTGTGTATGCTGGGTAAAAAAATATGCGTGAATGAAGGGGGTAGTGTTTGCTGTAGATACAAAAACGTAACTTGCACATAACAATAGTTACAGATAATAAAATGTAAGACTATTTTTTCCACACCTCTTTATTTAAAAAAAAAAAAAAAAACAAGTTGAAAAAATATGTATAGGATAACAAAGAGCAATTAAACTTTTGAATGATACTTGTAAAGCTGTAGCATCAAGAAATACACTGAACAATGTGCCCCTTGATACAGACTCTTTCAGAGAGACAAAAACTAATCCAGGAGACTTGGCTATAGCTTGATATTATATAAAATGTACCTTTACAAAAACCTGGCACAAATATATCCCAAGTAGATAATCTAAGACCTGCTAGCACAACCTGCGACTAACAGTGGTGTACAAGCAAATCAAACCATACAAGTTTTGCTCATAATTACAGGAACCGGTCCAGTCAAAAGTAAAATCAAAGTATTAAATATAATGATTCACAAGAAACAAGACTCTCTAAAATAAGAAAGAACATGCAAATTTGCAAAAGAAAAAAAGCAAGATTTTGAAAGAGAGTACAGAAGGCTAGTAGCCCTCTGCTACAAGGAATATGACATTCTATGTGACTTCTTCCACTCAAGTTGCAGTAAATTAGACAATTTACATGTTCATATTTATTCACATGATTAAAATAAGTTACTGATCCAATTCCTCATTCTATGTTATGAACATTGTACAAAAAAATATTAAGTTCACAATGCTTCTTCGTTCAAAATTTTTAAAAAAAAATATTCTAAAGCTTTTGTAAAAACTAAAACACTCATGGGCTTTGCAATTTCTAGTCTGATTTCTTAATGAGAGTGCAGCATGCAAACTATACGCTCACATACACACACACACACAGAGCCATATATACCCACAGGTTGATTTTTTTTTTCTTTTAGAAAATGGTAAAAATACATATTTTAATCCATCAAAATTCAACCACCCTCAAGTGTAAGTGAACATCTGCCTTCATCTAAGAAACATTTTAAACTTCTTGACAGTTACAAGAACTGTAATCTCTAGAGACTAACACTTTTCTTTTCAGAGAAAATTCATATCATGGATGGCTTTATGGTAAGAAACTGCACTATGCTATATGCAATTGTAAGTTAACACACAGCGTAGTCATCTCCATAAGCTCACTGAAACTTCAGCATTTGACTCAGTAGAAAAAATTAGCTGGAAAAGAGAATGAAAAAAGCTACTAGAGTTTCTATAAAATCTCTAGGCAGATTATTATCAGTATTTCCAAAAATCTCAAAGGGTAAAGTCAACTAATTTCTTTATTTTTACATATTTTCAATTGTAGCCCTTGTTTAACAGTGTTCTAAGCCAGCTTTCCCAGTTACTAGAGGGAAAATAAGAGCAACTTATTAATGCAACTTACAAAAACCAGGAAAATGTAAAATATATTATCTGTTTTTTTAGCATTCTAAAAACTGTACGTTTAAATACCTATCTATAGGTTTGATTCTGCTGTCACTTAGCTTGTCACTTGAGTTACATTTTGTATTGTATTATGAACCGAAACCAAGGCTATAAGGTGTGGGTTCACCCTTCTTCAAGGCCCAGGATCATGACCATTTGCTCTTCCCAAGAACTGACCAAGTGTTCAGCACACTCCTAGGAGCCAGGAGCTCCCTCTGCCTCTGCCAACTTGCCCTAACTCATCTTTAATATTGCCTTAAAATTATACTTTTTCTTTGTCCTACAATACACGAGTTTAAACTGCAGCGAAGGTCTATTGCAACATTACACACTAAAAATATTTTAATATTCATTCACTTGCTGTGAGACAGAACCTAAACAGAGCAGGACTGAGTTAAAAGAATATCATTGCTTCATTGGCCTAAATGTTCACTAGCCAAAGGTGAATTCAAATAATAACATAATTGGTTTTATTTTTCTAAATTCCCATGAGACAAGATCCTTAGTCATTGAGTTGTTGTGCTCTTTTTCAAAGGTGTTCAGTACCTCCATTTCTTACTGAATTTAATGACAAGAGAGCTTGTTCAAATCCTAGCAGTGCCTTACATGTCTTATGAATAGTGCCTGTATAAATAAGAATTACTGAATGTAATTAAGTTCACTTCTTTAAAACATGCAGTAAATCAGGACAACTATCTCCAGCAGGCAAGGAAATAAAAATTCTCTGGGACAAGTATATCTAAAATATGTGTGAAATTTGTCCATACCCGTTTAAGTGTATCTTATTATCGTTAATAGTAATGATTATCCTTGATAACAATGATTGTCCTTGAGGTATATCTCTGTATGTGTAAGTATATTGGCATGTGGCCAAATCCAAACGAAATATGACAGTCACACAAGGTACTACCCATCAGCTGAGCTGTTGTGATTCAGCTGACATAAAGATCCTTGTGAATGGTGTTAGGACTTTGACATTTAAACACTTACCAAACAACAGCTCTGGCAGTTAGGATGCTACTTCCTCCAGCTTATTTGTCATCAGTCTCCTCCAGGAACTACTCCACATGAGAGCTGCCAAAATGGAAGCTGAGCATTTTAGTGCAACATCTACCACTTTGGTCCTGACAGTCAAAAGAAAAGTTAAACCAAGATACTGGGCTTTTCACTGAAGCACCTAGGAATTGTCCACACTGGTTTACTAAATGATTCCCAGTGTGGAATACAACATGTTAGCTGCTGGTTCCTTCACTCATCTGAATTTTAAGATAATGAATTTCATCTCACAGCTAGAATGAATAAGAAAGTACATGTAGAAAGTTATGCAGCTGAGCTCAGCTTAAAATCTGTATTCTAAGTCATTTTGTTATGTAAGACGGGGTTCTCATAGTCACAATTTTTTACCTTAACTAAAATCTAGAGACATTTTTTGCAAGTTACCGACTGCAACTTAAGTTAATGATTCTGGATGAGCGGCTTGATGGATTTCCTGGGTCTGTCAGAATTCTTCCATTTTCTTCCTGCCTTCTTAGGTGTTAACCATTATGTCATTTCAAACAATCCCCCTGGTGACACAGAGAATTATTCTGGTGGGTTTTCTGTCCTTCCACTGCCATATGTTCATAACAAATTGTTTTACATGGGCAATTGCCTCTTAGAAAGCAAGGAAATGTAAATGTACAAGAACATTTCTAAAGAAAAATCAGATGATTTCCTGGAATTCCTCACCCTTCTTTCAACCCCTATTTTTTTTTCCCCTTGTTCATGTGAATGAAAAATTCAGAAATTATTCTTCAAATCCCCTTTTCCAACTTGAGTTTGTCATGATAGCCTTATATTCTATCAGTTATTTTTAAGATTAAATTTCTACTAATCTCTATAATTTTTTTCCCTCCAGTATATGCACAGGTAACTCTCAGAATAAGGGAAAACTGCAAATACCAGAATGAGAGAATGTCTCTCTCCTCGTATGTTTTCTCTGACATGAAATGCATGAAATACAGTTTATCATGTTTTGCAAAAGCATGAGGCTGTATATTGGGCATAGCTATTAATGAAAGACAGCTACAGTGCAGACTGAATGACTGAGACCAAGCATAAGCATAGATAACAGACAAATGCAAGTAGTTAGGCTTTGCAACTTGTTAGTCTTGACTATCAAGAGTTAGTTCTTTAAATAAAATAAGTCTAGTTCACTCTCTATGTGATTACAAAAACGTGTGCAAGTGCTCCCAAGTTTAATTTGTCTAAGTGTGATGGTTCACTAGGTCTGGTCTCTGAACTACAGTTTCTTGCTCCACTGTCTTGATGGTTCTCTCTGCAGCTCAGGCAGAATCAGTAAGGTGGAAGATAGGGAAAGGTGTGCCTGCTGAGCTCCACATGAATACATGCCTGCATCCTCAGCACGAATAAAGCAGAAGTTACAGTAAATTAAAAATAGTCTTAGAACAAGCCACCAAAATTAGCTAGAATTAGCCAAATGGGAAGCATTTTCTACATAGCTGTAGAACAACCTTGTAGACCTATGGTTTCTTCCGAAGAAGAGTGTCCATCCTGCACACACAATTTGCAAATGGTGATAAACCTGCATCCATCACAGGCAGTTTTCTGCCAAGTACTCCCCTTTCTTTAATTCCTGCCTTTAGTTCAGCATTTTATTTAAATAGTCTGTCATAGGACAACGTTTTTGAAAACTATGTTTACCATATTATAGTGTCATTTTTTTCTTCCATTTCAAGAGTGGATTTTTTAAAGACAGAAGATGTGTTTAATGCCACCAGAAATCATATGAAATCTCTGGACATTGTCCTCCATTCATGGCTCTCTTCCCACCTCCCTGGATTACATCACAGTATAACAACCACTTTAGAATGAAAGAGCCTGTCCCACTCGCTTTACAAGTTTATCCACTCTTTTTTTGACTCAATCAAGACAATTTCTGTATGTAGTGCAAATGATAACTTTAGAGGTGACTGAAATTGAATTTTATTTGATTTTGCCACTTGAACAAAAATTACATGTTCAATAATATAGAAATTTCGTGATCTATGGATTGAAATCTGGATTTAATATCCTCAGCCCACTTTTTGATTAGATAATGAAAACCACAGAGGGATGGGTTTAGCACTGTTCTTTACTTCTCCATTTCACTCCATAATCTGTAATTCCATACTATACTATATTATACTATGCTGTAAAAACTTTCTACAGAAAATAGAAAGCACTATCCATCTATAAAAGGCTTGACTTTTCCTCACTAATCCAATAGACTCACCAAGTTCTTTTGCCAGAACTGTGCGCTGGTGTGATTGTCTACACAAAGGAGTGGTGGTTATGTCTGCGTTTGCAAGGCATGTGTGAGTACTCCATCACACACCAATTTTCCAGCCACAGGGGTACCTCAGCATAGGCAGAATCAAGCTGTCTCTATAGCCAAGTCGCAGCACGCATGCTGGTCTGGCTGGTAGCCTTAGGACGGCAAGATGCGAAGTGGCATACTCAGTAATATACTGATTCAGTGTATTACAGTGTCCATACAGACGGATGAGCCAGTTCTTGTTTTGTTTTTACATATATATTTTTATCTAGTGCTGCCCTTACATTAGGAAAAGCCATAAGATGCAGAGGTCTCATAGTACTGCTTATTGCTTACCTACCCTAATGTTACCTATACAGCATCTCAGACTCAACTTAACAGGAACCAGCTGTGTCGGAGCATAGTGATAACTTGGCCCTCAGTAGTTCCCTGCAGAGCGCTGAGCCATTGATGTAGTCCCAATCAATTCCTGCACAGTTACAGTTCAGTGAGCTATTTAAAGAAAAAGATGACTGTATAAAGCAAGAGGGATATTCAAAGAGAAGAACATATTGAAAAATAAAGAACTAAAAGCAAGGAAAAACCTGAAGTACTGGAGATAGACTTGGTACAGAGAAGGTGGGGAAAAAGAGAGAAGGAAAAAAAAAAGTGCGAAAGACACAAAGGAGAGAGAGATTTACATCAGTAGCATTATTTGATATTTCTAATGTTTTTAATGTTGAAAAGCACTTAAATTTTTTACTATAATTTCTAATTTCTCTGCCTACGCACATGTGCAAAACTTAACTCATCAGGATAAGCCAAGTGGTCAGGAAAACCATTGGAAGAAATATACATTAAGTTTCAGTAATTACAATTATATAGCTAATCTTTCCCATGAGGACTTCTGGTGTTACCTTAATGACTATATTACAAATGTAGTGTGTTATGGTGATTACTGAGCTTAAATATCTTGGTCAGTCAAAAGAAACACAAAAAGCAAGAGATATTCAGACGGAATATTATTAAAATCTTTGTTAATTGTTTCGATTTCAATATAACTGTAACATGGAGTAAAATTCTTGTCCCTGGACTGTTTTTTAGCTTATTTCTTAAGCATGCATTTTTAAATGCTTCGCAGAATCAAAATATACTTTTCAAAATATATATTACTAGAACTATTTCCATTTGCTTAATACTATTTCCATGGTTAATTAGAAAAGCACATCAAGGCCAGATTTTTCTGCCAAAATTCAATGTCTGAAAATAAAAATATAATATGCTTTTCAAACAAAAATGAAAAAAAAATTTCCTCATGTAAACTGAAATTTATTTCCATTTGTTAAGAATATTTGTGGGATAAGCTTTCACTCTTCTTTCCTTCCCTCCTGATATTAACACTTACAAGTGTTTAACTTAATTAACTGCATCATTACAAATCCAAGCAGTTTAGCAATTTCTTCTAACGAAACTGGTGCACAGCCATTTTCAGAAACTGCTCCTGCAGATCACAGTGAAATTCTAACTCCCCAATGCCAAAATGTAACAGCACAGAACCTATATTTTTGTTGCCACAAAGAGAAAAAGTATGAAGAGCTTAAGATGGAAGGCAAAAAAAAATATTGCAGAATTGCAGTTGAAATGAACGTCTTAAACATTCATGGGTTTTTGAACTGTTCTTTAAAATGTCCGAACGGCAGCCCCCATAAGTCATAGCCTTTTCAAAACATTCAGGTTCCAGTTTGAAGAGGTTCTGACAGCAGTGCTAAAAGAAAGGATGTGAGTTCAAGGCTCTTAATACTGCTGCTTATGGAGAAAAAAAGCATTCTATTCCAGAAAACTGTAGTTTAACAGAACCCATTCTATATACGCTAAAATAGAGCCAAAGTTCAATTTAAAGTGCTGTTGCACACTTTAACAAAGCTCTTGACTTCAGAATTTTTTTCTCAACTGGGCTTACAAATCCTGTATCTATTGACCCTCAGAACATGGTACAAGACCATTTATTCTCTCAGCTCTTTGCTTTTGTGTGTGTCTGAACAAGATGAGGAAAGAGGAAGGAAGAATTGTCTGGGGAAGTCACTGGTGTTTAAGACAGACGACATGGACAAAAAACATTCAGCTGAAACTGCTGGAGAAAGAGAGATAGGCAGAATGAAATTAGTTGAATGCTATTAGCAAGACTACCATAAAATGGGCTTTTCTGATTTACAGTGATTTATAGTAAGTATGTAATAACAATACTGCTTACATTTGGAGGGAAGAAACAAATTTCCATTCCTGATTGCAGCTGGGACTTAAAGTCTTGTTTCCATAGTTGGTTTGAATTGCTGCTCATGAAGTGAAATGCTTGTAATACATTTGGAAAAATATTAACCATTGCAAATTGATTGACCCGATATCTTGCTAATATAGTTAGACATAGCAGCACGACTGAAGCATTCAGTATTAGTATCAATTAGGATTTCTTTGCTTAAGTCAACTCTTCTGAAACCTCTAGAGAATATTCTTTATCTAATATGTAGGCTTCCTCATAAACATGATCCTGAATTTTAATTATCTTTAAAATAAGACATGAAAGGCACAAAACTACTTCAAGAATACTGGAGGCATACAGTATAAAATCAAGCACCAAATTTCTGACAGATCTTTGCCTTGAATGCAACTATTGTTTGAAAGGGCCACAGACTTCTATATTGTGTTCAGTTATGCCAAATAGTGGTTTAAAAATGCACCGATTTTATATCTGCTATGAAAATATAATTAAAAATTAAACATTGATTATTATGCTAAATATATAATTTTTTTTTTAGTATTCTGATGTGTTGTCAGAGAATATTCAATCTGATGTAAAGACTGAAGGACAAATATTTTAATGTTTTAAATTACAACAGCATTTTCACTTCTTGTCATTTGACTCTGGTTGTCTCTTGAGGTTCTTCCTGGAGGCTGTGACTCATGATTCAAAATAAGATTAAGCTTCCTATAGAGCATATATTTCAAAGAACTGGCTTCCTTGTGGTCCTATGGTTTTGAGATGATAACATGAGTTGTCACACCTAGAATTTCACAGGCTTAAACTGCATTTTAAACATATGCAAATGTATATTACATGTACTTGGCCTTTTAGGGGGCAGTAGTTGAAACAGAATTGTTCCAAGGTAGCACCATCTACTGAGAAAGCTGCATTCCTTTAAAGCATATAAACAATTAAGTAAGGAAAAGAGAAGCAACGTGAATTAGTAGCATTGTAGTTCTTTCATTGACATCATAAATGGCTCCTTTGAATGTTTTGATGTTGTTTTGACATAGAAATCTTACCACACATTGACACATTTTTCTATTTGCAGTTGCTTTGTATAGTATTCTTTGTGTGCCAAATCAAGGTAAAAGGTTGACATTATAAAAGCTAAAATTTTGTATCTTCTCTTGCTCCTACCTATCCATATCCATTAGGGCCTGATCCTACAGATGCTTACAAATAAGAACAATTCTGTGTTATTCTTCGAGAATGTCTTACATATGTAAATTTAAGTGACTAGGGATTGAAACCTGAGCTTGTATTAATGAAAAAATTAGCTTCAAATTTTTGAGGCCTAGAATCATCCAAATGCTCTAAATGATTTCTGATTTATTTGTCATAAAAATTAGCTTTGTAACTGAAAACATTTTTACATGAGAAATTCATTCTCCTACACACATACTCTATGTAACAACACCATACTTCTGAATTGCTGAAGGAGGAATGATTTGGCAAACTCTTGATATTCAGTTTCCCTGAAATACTTTTGGGGCAGATTTACTAGAGAGCTAACAGAATTGTAGTCCCCTTGATCATTTGTGTATGTTCCCACAAAATCTGATACCTTCATGGATGAACATCTCCTGTTTAGAGCAGTACTGCGTTATTCTCTGATATTTCACTCCACTGTTTATGATGGAGTGGAGTGGTATGTGTAGCATCATGGCTTTCCAAATATTTTCGAAGCAAGTACCTTGGAATCACACAAATTTTGCCTGGAAAGAACCTCTGGAGATCCAGCCACCCATGTGGAACAGGACTATCGTCAATGGTAGTTCGGTTTAGTCATGGTTTTCTCTAGTTGAATCTCATACAAACTTTCAGATAGACACTCCACTATCTCCCTAGGTAAACTTCTCAGTGGAAAAGCCACCATTGCCCTTTGTTCTTGCTATTTGCCACTACAAGAAGAGCTTGGTTCTGTCATTGGGAACCTTTTGGGTAGCAGTGAAAAGCTATAAGCTTTCTCCTCAGCCTTCTCTTCACCAGATTAAGCAAGCCCAGCTGCCTAAAACCCTCACCTCACAGGCCCTTAGGCCTGTTTGGAGTCCTCCACTGGATTCCCTCCATTTTTCAAAACACTTTTTGAATTGGGAGCCCCAATGGTGGACACAGTATTCCAGGTGTGGCCTAATTGGTGCTGAAGAGAGAACAACACCTACCTTCAGTCTGCTAGCTACATTCTTTCTGATACAGTCCAATGTACAGTTTTCCTTAACCATTCAGTTTGTCAGTGATTACCACACAAATCCTTCTTCTTCTTTTGGTGCTGTGGATGAGAGTCCAACAACTTCTCTAGAATCCATATCGTAGGCCTACTTTAAATGAATCGATTTAATACCCACTCACCCCCAGGAAAAGTATGAAAGATAGTGACTGAGGTTTATTTATAATTTGTGTTAAAATAATAGACTTATAAAGCTTAAGTCCAAGGGGACTAATAGATCATTTGGACTGACCTCCTGTATGTCAGAGGCTAATAATTTTCACTCAGTGATATACTCTGGCCACTATCACAGAAGTCCCCTTGTTAACAGGCTTGCTCCCTTGCAAATGGTTGATAAAGGAGGGTAAAAACAAACTACACTTACACCCAGGAAGAGAAGAGAAGAGAAGAGAAGAGAAGAGAAGAGAAGAGAAGAGAAGAGAAGAGAAGAGAAGAGAAGAGAAGAGAAGAGAAGAGAAGAGAAGAGAAGAGAAGAGGAAAAAAAAGAAAATAATAAGATGAAAAGCACGGTTCATCCCTCAGGAAGTGAACAGAGGCCTTGCAAGCAGACAGTAAAAACTCCTGCTGAGAGGAACTTGGAGACTTATTTCCTTTTCTGGTTCTTTCTTTGAGCAAGAGGATCCAGTCTACATCAGAGAGGGGATAGAGACACCCAGACCTTTTCTGACAAGGTCAGAAAGCTGAAAAACAGAAACTGTGAGTGGGAAGATCAGCTGGAGAATAAAAAAGGAGTAATTATCCCTGTTTGCTTTGATACTACATATAAGCCTAAAATTTTTTATTCAGCTGAAGCATAAATTCTAATTATAATGAACAATTGCTTATACCACTGAAAAAGAAATGAAGGAATTGTGTGTTATTTCATTAAAAATGCAGCAGGAGATCAGGGTCAAAAATCAAGGTGAAATTCTATAGAGAAGTAAAAAGAGATATGGAGTATTTCTAGAAACAACACCGTTTTCCTTGTTCTCACTGGAATAGTCTTATTTTGTTTCCAGAAATAGGTACTTTTCATCATTGCCATGTGGTAGAATGCCTTTGGGAAAAGGCCAATTGTAGAACCATAAAGTGTCAGGACTGACAGGGAAGACTCATTTAAACTGGACTCACGTAAATTTCTAGTAAAAACCTGTACTTAGCTTATAAATATAACTTTACATTCCTCTAAGCTGAACCACCACTTGATGCAAAAGACAGAAAACCACATAGGATAGACCATCAGAGGTGACAAAGTAAATGTCAGATGTCTCTCTTTAAAAAGCTATTTTGTGAAATAGATTTTCATCATTATCTTAGATGGCTACATTTAATATAAACACTTTTTTTCCCCTGTTTCAGGTATGTGGTACATAACAACCTATAACTGCTCTGTGATATTATTAGTTGCTTGAGATCAAATCTCATAATAGCTGGGAACAGTACTGAGTATCTAAGATGCTCTTACAGTCAGCACATTTCACAAGCAATAAACTACACTAAAAGGTCAAATTTGTGATCTTTTAATAGATTTCAGTTTTGTTAGAACAATTGTATTTTGTTCTTAAAATACTCCTTCTTTCCATCATCTAAGTATAAACATATTTGCTAGAACATGTATCTGTCTCTCTTTATTTACAGATACATGCAGTTTTAGGTGTGAAATCATAAAATAACTGGATGCATTTATTGACTTATCATTTTCATGCAGAGACTGCTCAGTCTGGGTTTTTTAAGAGACTGGCAGTCCTCACAACCAGTCCTGGGACTGCTTTGATTTTCACTGGTGCACAGCTGCCTTTGAAAAGTGATCTTGATGCAATATGACAGGTATGAAAGCATGAAGGAAAAGGTTCCAATAGTGATTTTCTGAAAGTTTAAAGCTTAAAAGAGAGAAAGAGAGAGCGACCTCTATGATTCAATGCTGACAGGGGCTGGGTGTTGCATCCTGTGACTGTACAGCTGCATGTGAAAGTGGCTAATGACCAGCGTTGGATTCCTGATAGAGTGTTGTCCCCTGTTACTGAAATGTACTGAATAGATATTGAATATATACTGAAAACAAATAAAACTACTTTGACTTAGAAAACAGACATTGAAAGACGTGGTGAACCTTCCAAACATTTTGAACTGAAGAAAAACTACTTAATGATCAAAAGAATGAATATGTGTAGGATCTCTTAAAGATGGGACTGGAGGGTTGTGCACTCCAAACTCAATGAGATCATAAATGTTTGAATGTTGTTATCACTCAAAGAAGAATCCGTTAAGAAATGCAGGTATTTCAATTCATTTATGTATAACATAATTGCCACTCTGCATATCTAATGAACTATAAGTTTTAGCATCTAAGGTTTTCACATTGTATATATTGTTTTATCTCTAAAACCCACTTCTTTTACATAGGTAAGTAGAGAGGACAGTAGGGAGGCAGATGAACCCTCTAGGTTTTGTGTAAGCAAATGAAATGTGCTTTTCTTCTCCTTCTGCCACCTGTGTTTGTGGCAGGTAATTTGTTTCAGGTTGTAAGTAAATAGTTCAGCATATTTTTTAACTGATGTGAAGAGTTAATTTAAGGCAACAGATTGAAAGGATGACCTATTCCTTTGTTACAATGCTTGGTAAAAAGTGGTATTTCCAAACTTCTCTGGACTGCAGATTTAGATGATGGGCTGTGTCTCTGTCTAAGTGTACATAATGGCTTGAAAGCTGATAATGACTGATAGCTGATAGCATCAGAAAATATGTTCTGATGGGCACAATCAGCCAGGAAATCTTTCTTGCATGAATCATGCTAACAAGGATAAACTTGAATACTTATGGTTTCCATGTTTAGTGGTGTCAGATTAAACAACCAAACAATCCCCCAACTCCCCCCAAATACTTTTTTCCTGTGTGTAAATGTATCACAGGTCTGTTTCAGAACTCTGTTTCTAAAGCACTGATTTGTAGGTTTTCAAAACTGAAAAATTCTTCCTGATAAGTGCTAAAATGATATGTCAAACCAAGCATTTAAAAAATATATTAGCATATGCACTAAATGCTGTTTTAGATCTGTTTCAGGCAAGAATGCATCAACTATATTATGTATGTCTTGAAGTAATAAAAGATACTTTTATCCGTCTCATTGTCACTATGATATGTTACTTGAAGAACTGCCTCTCAAAATCTGCATGTCCTGAGCAGCTCCAGAATACCCCTGATTTCTTTGAACCAATTTGAAAAATTAAGAAATCAATGTCTATCCCTTTCTCTAGCCATGAAATTTTCTCTTTTATTCCCTAATTAATAAAAAAATATTCTCAAAGAAATACTAACCTATCTCTTCCATTAATTCACTTGAGAGACCAGCATTTCAGAGACAATTGAAAAGACCGGAAACTGGACAATTTTTCAGGGTTTATGAGTTATGATATGAAGTGAAATCATCAAAATTCCACAGAATTTGAAATTTGGAAACATGGGCTAATAGCAATTATGATCCAAGAAGTTTTCTTAGCCCTGAGAGTAATTGATCCCCAGCTTTGGCTCAGACTCAGTGGCAGCAGTGCTTTAACATCCCAGAACCCAGAAATGCTGGATTCTCAGTCTGAACTGGACTACCAGTAACATTGCTTGAGAACCACCCTTGAGATTTAGGAAAAAATCAGTGAACCCATGACGAGGGCAGAGCATCAGTGAATCTCCTTTATTTAATTAACCAGTGCATAGGAAAATTTCCAATAACCTTTACATTTATATATTTACAATGAACAATATTGGCTTCAAGTATATAAACCTGTAGACCTGCAAAATCAAACAGTAGCACAGCAGCATGATTTATGTATAGCAAAACTATTTTTGGTCAAGCATCTACTTTTAAACCTTTCTCAATTTTTTATTTTTCTCCTTCTTGATGTCTGCACAGTTGCATTCATGACAACTAATTCATTTGACATTACAGATGGAGACAAACAAAAATAGTCATTTTAACATCCTAGTATTTCCCCGAAATATTTCTGAGAGGACCACAATAACATGCATCAATACATATACAAAATACATGATTGTGTGGGGTGCTAGAAAGGTTTTCCTGGCATGAGTATGTACTGACCTACATAATTCATGAACGGTGAAGAATAGGACCATTATATGCAGCAAAATGAAGAAGCATTGAATACTACCAAACTTCATAATGTCTCTGTAGCAAGCTCAGCTTTTCAGAGAATCAAATAGATTTTATTCAAAGCTTAGAGAGTACAAGGTCAACCAGATTATTAAAATGAATATACAATAAACAGATAGATTCGTGCCCTGTATTGAAATTCATCCAGGACTTCATTGGGTTAAGTGGTAGGTCCAGCTGTGTGAAAAATGTCAGCATTTGGCCCCTTGCCACAAGTCATTTGAGAAACATCTCTATTATTTTTCCAAAGGTTGCCACGGCAGTTCACAATACAGTGGCAAATGATCCACCTTTTCCACTTCATGTTGTGCACCAGATGTTGATACTTTTACGGACACTAAGTACCCTTTATTCCGTAAGGATATAGTTTCACAGCAATGTGGCCCTTAGTGATCTTTCCTGTTGTGCATCTATTTACTCCAGATAATGTCTAAAGAATCGAACTTTCTAATTAACTTCTCAGATAACAAATTGCTGTATTTTGGTGGCTGCAACTGAAGAGTCTGCCTGTATTAAGGCATTAGTAACATATTAGTAAAAAGCCTAAGTTGATGATAGTGTTTAGAAGAACATGGTTTGGCTATATTTCTCCTTAATGTATATTCACATTGTAGTAGAATAAAGGCAGTTATCTGAAAATAATTTGGGGATCAATCATGCCAATTCAGTTGTCACCCCAAAGTGTTTGTCTGCCAACAGGTATGGTCTCAGTTAACAGTAAATAATAAACTATATTAAATCAGTCTGTTTAGCAGTTTTTGAATTTCGCATCATTTTAATGTACAGATTATTGTAACTTGTATATATGTATACTGACAGCCACATGCTAGACTGAAGAATATCTAATTAATACCACAGATAAGGGGAAGTTTTAGACTTTGTTTAAACAAAGAGTTGTTTACTAACTGGTTAAGTGCAATGGCAGGGGGTGCTGGCAAAAGAGACGTACATAAATGTAGAAAGGAAAGAACATTATGCTGTTTGAAAGCCAATCTTCTAACAAAAGAGTGGATTTAGAGGGAAATTCAGAAAGAAAAATTAAACAGATCTTAGATCTTCTAGAAAACCTGAAAAAAAGAGTTTGGTTGTAAGGACATTTTTCACTAGAATGAATGCTTTTCTGAGACTGACCCTTTGCTTAGACAGGAA
>NW_009629271.1:2444-42032 GCF_000690535.1 Cariama cristata | reverse complement strand
GAATGCCATGGAAAGGTTGTTGCCAGGCTGATGGAAAAAGGGACCTTGTGATCTAATCTTTGGGTGAGTTATGCACAATTTCCCTTTATCCTCACTTCATCTTTTCTAAAAAAAAATACAACTTTGTTGTTCTGAATATGACAAACGAGTAGTTTTATGTGCTCATCTTTTGTTAAGCTAACTGGAATTCAAGGTAACTGAGTAACAGTTACCATCAAGCATTCCTTAAGTGCAACAAATTCAGGTGCTGGGATGTCTGCAACACTATAACAAGTGCCCGAGCTCCTCTGCCTATCATCCACCCCAGAGAGTGAGTGCTTCTTTGAGGTGCATGGGCCAAGTGCAGGGAAAGCAGTACCAGAGTTAGTAGACAAAAGGCAGAAACATCTTGAAATGACTGTTGATTAAAGTAAAGGCTCTGTGGCATGCAGTAAGGTATTGGTGTACATGACTGAACTACAAGAGTCACAGGAAGAATGTCATAGTAACAATCCTTGTGAAATTTTTTCCCCACTATTTCTAAGGAAAGTATATTTTGCTTTACTACTAATCTGATCGAGGTTGATTTAAAAGCTTCAGAAATCAATGGAGGGTTTTCCCTTGACTGTAGAGTGCTTAAAATCCATGTCATCAAAAGTGGTAAAATGTATGCAGTTAAGTTAGGGAGATACCATCTTCACAAGCAAGACCTGAAGGAGCAGAAATCTCATCTAATCTAATGTTATACCGTTCAACTATCCAGAGTTAAATTGTGTTTGATGGAAGTGTGCATAACAGAAAGCCCCATCTTCTGAATCTGGAAATATCAAAATATAGAGGTTTTGCCATGGCAATTAGTGAAAGCAATAATCCCCATGTTGAATTTGTCTAGATTAACATTCATCTACTGGGCAGTTCTCAGAGCGTTCTGAGAAGATCAGCAATTCTTCATCAGCAATGTCAAAACAATCTTTAAGAAATAAAAGGTTATTTTAGAAATCTTATCTTATAGACACATGAACAAGGTATATACTTCAGACCTCTGGAAATAGGAGTTCCCAGCTTGTAAATACAAAATACACTACACTTCTTAGCTTAATCAAAATGACAGTTAAGTACAGTCTATGGGTGAAAATAAAATATGCCTTATTAATAAATAAAGTATCTGGCCCTGATACAAATATCTTGTATTCACTAATAAAATGCTCTGTTATCACTCAGTTGCATAGAGATTATTTTTTGTAGTGATGGGGTCAGAAGATCCAGCATTCCAAAGGTGATACATCTGTGGAAGACTTTCAAGTGTTCAGATAAGGCATGTTCAACAAGCCTTCTAACATGATCACAAGACTGTTTTCTTTCTATCCCTAACTTGTTTTGTTTATTATCAGAGCAGGTGTTTTATAACAATTGGAGGTTCTGATGCAACCTTATCTCAGAGAGGTAAGCAAATAAAGCAAGTACACTAGTAATTCATAGAGGATATTTTTTCTCTCTTAGAAGGACCATCTGGTAACTCAAAAGATAGCTGAATGCTTTATACTTTTCTGTGAAGTGTGACAAAATTATTGCCACCCCTCTGGAAGTATTAGTGTTCTATTAAGTGGGCTTTCTGTACCTTTGTTTCTTTTGTGTGTCTGGAAGAGCACTTTGACATTTCACCATATGTACAGTGTATTACATATCAAGGAACCAGTGGATATTACTAAAGGGTTTTAGCTGGTTTTGTTTTTCAAAAGGGAAGATAGTTTTGCTGATGCTGGTTCCTTCTACACAGATTTACCAATATGTTCTTTTATTCTCCTTTTGGCTTGGAATAAAACCTTAATTTCATATCTCAGTGCAAATTAATTCTTTGGCGTCACTAGCCTAGAAAGCCCTCTGGGGCCAGCTATTTACAGCACTGCCATTTCACAAGCATTGCAATTATGGATATATCACTAGGTAAACTGATAAATGGTGGTAGCTGTAAAAAGATTAAATATTGTTTGCTTTTTACATGACACGTAAATTTTGCACAAATATTGCCTCGTCTTTCTTTGTTTCTATTCTTCATCACTGCAGAACTGATTAATTAATTGATTGATTGTGCTAATTCATAGCAATCTTTTATTCACAGTAGACTGCACTGTCTTGCCAGGAACAGCAAAACAGCACTCTAAAAACAAGACATTCAGGCAGGTACTCCATGTAGGATTCCTGGAATACCCCTGGATGTCTTTGTGGGATTTCTTTTGGGGCAGGTGCTAGAACTCTAAAATCACCAATACTTTCTGACTGGAAGGGAGCTTGAGAGGATGTCTGGTCCCACCACCTGCCTAAAGCAGGGTCAATATTGAATTCAGATCAGGTTGTTTAGGGCTTTGGTTGTTTCTAGGTGTTTTCTAGTCTGGTGTTAAAAACTTCAAGAATGGAGGTTCCCCAGCCACTCTGAAGACCTTGTTCCCACATATAAGATAGCAGGGCATGAACATGACCCTCCGTGGGGTGATTCCATTGGAAATACAAATTCATTCATTCAGACACCATTTGCTGACTCTAGGAAATCCTGTTTTCCAGCAGACCAAGACCAAGAGCTTGCACTGCTATGGCTCTCGATACTGAATTCTGCAGGGATCTTGGGCTCCATCATTAGAACATACTGATTTTCTTTGATAATTCTCCATCCGGACTAAAGGAGAAGAGAAATATATTTTTTGCTTTCCATACAGGATTTTTTTTCCTTACAAGCAAATGCATATATTTGCAAGATTATAGTTACACAACCTAAACAGTTTTTCTCCTTCACCACAAGAATATATGTTTGCAGACTTTACTCAGAATGGATCAGCTCTTCTCTGTCTCTCTGAAATATGTGCATGTAGGATAAAAAGATAAGAATGCCACAGACTGAATTTGAATGGATGTTATCATCTGTGCCTGACCATTCAGATGATATTGGTAACCTAAGTATTTTGGTACAGACAGAATGCAATCCAGCTGGAGATTACCTTGATTGAAGACAAAGTAAAAAATGAAGAACTTCTGAGTCTGTTTCTCCAATTCTGATTCATTCTACATAACACTAGGAATTAACTGAGCAGTTTGACTGAATAATGTATATACCCTGGTCTCTACCTGTAACCAATGGAATGATATGAACACCGCTAGAAAAATATTCTGATTTATGTAGTCTTAAAAATGGCCTTTGGAAGGTAAGAGTTATTATAATTCAAAACTAAGGACCTCTGTTAAGTGCAATGGATGAATGCTGCAGTTGAATCAGTTTGTCCCTTTTGCCTTTGAGCCAAAAGTTGTCTCCTATGATGCATCAGCAGTGATGTGAGCTGATAATGCACCAGTATTTAGGGGAAAACTGTCTTTTGCAAAGAAAGATATAGCTCTTCAAGTAACTCAGCCTGTAAGCTTAGGCTAAAATTTCCTCAATGCTACGTGCTCAGACAAAAAATACAGCTGGTTGATTTATTAGAACAAAATGTTTGGCATCAGTGAAGTAAATAAACATGCCAATTTTGTTTGAGCTGATCCAAAACTAAGTATTTGTTTTGAATTTGTTCGTGGAGAAAATGTCAAATTGAGTTTAATCTGCAAGAGAAATAAAATAAAAATAATCAATTTTTGAATCAGAATCAGACACCTGATTCAGCAAGCCTTCAGCCTGGTTTTTGTTCTGTTTTCAGTTCTGTTGTAATCCCTCATCATCGTTATAAATCAGACCTGAGGCTCTACCTAGAAAATCTCAGGTTATGTACAGAGAAAAACAAGACTATGCCCAGTAGCCATATATAACCATGCGCCTACTTCTTCCACAGTACGACTATGTGCCAGAAATAGCAACTGGCGGTAGTTATCCAGGGCAGTGTTTCCATCAAAGACCATCCTTTCTCTGCTGTATTTCTCTGCCTTCTTTACAACATAGCTTCCAACCTGTGCAGCAGAAGCAGGAGCTTAAAGGCAGCAGCTCTATTTCACTTAAAACCATCTTTTTTTTCCCCCAGAACGCTGACATGTAGAATATATGTCAGAAGTCTTTTGCAATAAGCACTCGATATATGATCATATAAATTTGAAACTTAAGATCATCACAGATCTCAGCATCACAACATCACCTCCCATATCAAGACAAAAAGGCTCCTTCTTTGACATGCAATTGACTAATACAAGCATAAGCAGTATGTATGTGTTTTTAAAGAGCCATGCATCCATTCCTTTCCAAGAAAACAGATTAAAATCCAGCTAAACAAAACATTATAGAGAGTAGCCAGTTTACCCACTGAAGAAAGGAGACTATTATTAAACTTGTAAACAGAATAGAATGAAGTAGAATGGAATCGAGTAGTTTATTTTACTGGTGTCATTCTTGTTGATAATTGTTTAATACTATGGGAAAATCTCAGGAATATATTTAAACAACAATAAGGCAGAAATTCTCAAGCAAAAAAATTCTATATATGTCCTAATATCTGGTACTCCCCCCAGCAGATAAACCAATAAAATAAAAATTGGTTTTACACACATATTCCATTCTGCAGTATTCCTCTCTGATTTTCTGTACTTAAAGGCCAAAATAATGCAAAGTAATTTCTTACCTCTTTTTACAGCTAGAGAAGTGTTAAGTAGTAGTAGCTGTTTTACTTATAAATATATAAATTTCTTATGTTGAAATAGGCATTTAAAAGAGGAATACTCTGGATTTGACCGGAATAAAAAAATAAATCTCTCACTGTTTGCAATAAAAAAAAAAAAAAAAATGAAAAGGTCTTGTATTAGAAGCCCCAACCTAGTAAACGTTTTTCAAAAAAAAAAAAAAAAAAAATGAAAGAGGGTCTTGTATTAGAAGCCCCAACCTAGTAAAATCTCTTTCTCTAACTATGATCCACTGCTCGTTTTCTGTATTGTGATCCTCCTGAAAATAGAAACTTTATGTTTAATTGATTTATTTGTAATGATTCTGGCTCAGAGAAGACACTATTTGAAGCTGATTGATTACTGCAACAAGCTTAAGATTTCATACCACAACAAACCTTTTTGTACTAATAAACAGTGGGACAATAAAGCTCTGGGGCATGGTGTTTCCCTTCACATTAAAGTGAGGATTTGCAACATAAGTATGTGAGGGACATAGTTTATGTGCTCCCAAGAAGCAGACATAATGAACTATTTCTTTTAATGGCAGATTATCCCTGTTTCTATTTCCTGGAGTGAAGACCTCGCAAATTGATGTATCTGTCCTCTGAGGTTTTCAGAGAGGCATTATGGCATTTTAAAATATTAATATGAGAGTACATTTAGCTGAAAGTAGCTAGTCTGGTAGTCTCTTGTGGCTGCTGTACAGGTCACCAGAGACCTCCTGTCTCTCAAGGCAAATGATTTACTCTAAGTGTATCATTAAGATATACTTTTTTGGAATTTATGATAGCGCTTTCTTACAAACTTATACCTTTTCTATAAAAATTTAAGCATTTTTATGCTATTTTCTCCCTTCACTCACTGTTCCTTAAAAACCTGGTCAGTGTCACGGGCAAATTGAAAGTGCCACCCCCTGCACTGCAGTAGTGGGTCTGTGTTGAACACTGATTAGCTAGGACTGGATGTCACATCTTGTTATAACTTTACATAGCTGAAAAATTTCCTAGGAGATTTGAAAAGAACTGCAATTATTCCTCCAATGGTTAAGGAAGAAAGAAAGAAAGAAAGAAAGAGAGAGAGAGAGAGAGAGAGAAAGAAAGAAAGAGAGAAAGAAAGAAAGAAAGAAGATAAACTCAAATGCAATAAATGTCTAGATGCAAGAAATGGGTAAATATTAATGAAAAACATAGCCACCAACCGATCAGCTCAAGAAGTTTCCTGTTATGGGAAACCTAATAGTTAATACGTGGTAATGTTTGTTTTGCATTTTCTTCTAGATGACAGATTACACCAAGAGTGAGTCTATGATCTTCAGAACTTCTAGCAGAGTTCAGCTTAGTGTTGCTAAAAAAAGTCAGGTAGACAAATCTCACTTCTGTTTGCTGAAATTGTATTGGATGTGTCGCTTTCACATTCATGTACAAACACATGTGCACACACACATATTGTCTTTTGCCTTTTCACAGGTGGCAAAGAGTGTGTGATTCTTCCCACGGATCTATTCTTTGGACATCATGGAGCTAGTTAAGGAGATGAAGTCTTCACAATGAGCTTACTTTCTGGAGGTCAGGCCCACAGCCAGCTAAAATCAGTGTTCAACTTCTCAAGTGCAGGATCATGACCTGGAAGATTAGAGGAGCCAACTTAAATACTGGCCTTTGTTTTCTGTCTTGAATTATTTAAGCCTAAACAGATCTAAAGCAAAGTAGCACTGTAATATATTAGATGAAGTGAAATCTTTGTATATTTATAGTACCACATTTGAAGCATACCTGGCAGATTTCTCCTGCATTTCCTTAGTCTATTTTGGTTTAGTCATGTACAAAAGAAGAGAAATACTGAGTTTATATTTTAATTCAGTCTAGAAACTGAAGCCTCAGACACAGTGCAGTGAGTTCAGTAGTACGGCATAGTGCTTGCACATACTATGCATGTCCAAGAAGATAATCAAAGTATCAATTAAATAATTTTTAAAAATCCTTCTGTTTCAAGCATAGTTTAAAACCATGTTAATAACCTGGGACAGACCGTAAAAATGTTGAGAAATAGCACAGTTTTAGTTTCAAATGTTTTATTTCAGCCAGCGTTCTAATCCCAGGTATGTGTGTTACAGTTTTACTGCCCATTTCCTTAAGCACTAGTATCCTCTCCAGCATGTGCAGTGGAGAGCAGCAGATGGGCCTGTGTTAAAGGCAGAAGACCCCGGGGTGTCTGCATGCAGGAGAAATGTGTCCATGTGGCTTCATAGCAAGGCATTAGATAGCTGCCACCTGCTCCTTCGTACCACTGCAAGGGTTAGCAATCCACTGCAGAAGGGGATGGAGAGGCAAGTGGGGAATAGTTACAGCCAGCCATCCTAGATGATGCGTTCCCTTTCCAAAGCTGTGGGATTTTAGATAGCTGTACAGTTAATGCCAAGTCAACATTAACTTCAAATCCCTTGAACCGCACTGGGGGATCTCGCCGTGGGCACAGCTGTGGCCACACACCCGCCGGCGTTTTGGTACCCGAGGCAGAGGTGGCACAGGGCAAACAGCCTGAGTCCTGCAGAGAAGCAGCATGTGGAGCCATGTGCTGGTTTCCCACTGGTTCTCCCCAGTGTAAAACCCACCTGTGCTTGGCTTCATGTGCTTTCTCATCTGTACGTAAGGCAGATTGCACAGCCCTTCACATCTGTAGAGGGAAACTGAATAAATTTTTAGAACTGCCTGGTTTGAGATCTAAAACAATGTCAACAATAATTCTAAGTTAATCAATGACTAATTATTTCCTGTTTTCAGTTATCATCTTTGCATTCATGTGTGTAAACAATGCGATACAATTCACACACTTAAAGTAATTGAAGAGGGAAATTTTTTTCTTAATATTTTTAGTTATTAATTCTGATATGGTGTCAAAATTGGTGAAAAAATATGGTGAAAAAATAGAATAGTGTCTAAAAAAAACATGTCCACAAACTGAAGAGAAAAATGAATAGATATTAAAAAACAGACTTTTGACCTAAAATTTTAAATTTATGAGATTTTTTAAATTTTTGGAGAAATTGGATGGTCTTTACATTATTCTGACCCTCCTAACTTTTCAAGAAACAAAGACTTTCCATCTTCTCTGTGACAAAATGTGTTAAAAACAAAAACAAAAACAAAAAACCAAAAAATGCTTCACAGAAATAGAGGAGAAAAAGAGAAAGACAAGGAAAATAAAAGGTGCAAAAAAAATAAAAAAAAGGCTGTAATACTGAATAATGACAATACCAAACTATTCATACAGTCAAAATTTTCACAAAAATTATCTGATAAAGCAAAAATAATGAACTCTTTAGACTTAAACAGAATGATTTGTCAGCTTTCTAATTTTTGAGCAATTCCATTGATGCAAAAGTATCTCAGGTGGCTAAATAACGTTTCAGACAAGTTTGCTTTATAATGGCCTTTAGAGGAAGTGTAAGAGACAGAGTATTTAATTTCTGAGATTGCTTTATACATAAGTTCATTTGCCTAGACACATCTGTATTTCTGTGTTAATTCAAATGGTTGCAATAGACCAGCAAGGACTGCAAGCATAATAGAAAGCCCTGAATAATACAGACAGTCCTACCCTTTCATTTATCCTTATTCAGTTGTTTGTCAGAAACATTTCTGAGAATGATATTACTAATTATTTCTTAACTAGCTAAGTATAATTCCATTTTCTATAGCTAGAGAATCCACATCATCCAAAGTGCAAAGGTTGCTGGATACTCTTGAAATTCTTCCATTTTTCATGTATATATTTTTTTGCAAGTTTTTGATTACAGAAGGAAAAGGGCTGTTCCAAATTTGGCTAATGGCATATATATGTATGTTTTATATATAAGTATATCAAGGCTGATTATTTTGTTACTGCACAGCAAATCACAAAGAGATTCCAGTAACAAACATTATAAATAATTTTATCTTTATTTTGTCTATTTCAATAATAAATATAAATAACCATGCTTAATTCCACATTTAAATTGGGGAAGAAGAGGATATGTTAAGCAGTCTCCTTAAATATGATATGGGAAAAAGTAACAGTGACACCTCCTGCAATGATAAGTGTGAGTGCTCCACTTGCAGAACAGATAATACAGGGATCTCGTCAACTCTAGCATGCAGGACAGCAACATCAGAGGGCATCCAGCCTCTTCTTGGTATAGTGAGGCAGCACTTGTATCTTCTCCTGCCTGTCAAGTGTTTAGAGTGCATACTAAGTGATATTGAAGGGATTTTTATCAGCAATCAGTTCAAATAAGTTAAGTACTTGACTTTCCTAAAAACTAATCTTAAATGCATCTTTAATTCTAACTTTAGTCAGAAGGTTGAAAGGTATCTTTTAAAAAAAGTAAATACAATGAGAGCAGTGAGAATTAAAGGGACTTTTAAAACTTCTTTTTGTTGTTTATTCTCCTCACATTTCCTAAATAGTAGCAATAAAAGTAGTTCTGTCTGAGGATAGCGGCCTTTTCTTAAGGACCGTATTTGATACTCAAGAAGAAAAAGCAAACCTTTTTTCATTGACTTATAAGGGAAACTCTGACTATGTACATATCAAAACCATTTGGTCTTCATTAATTCTTTATCAGGGTCTATTGTTCAGCAATGGAATGGGGGTGTTCGATATCTTTAAACTCCTGCTCTTTCTATATCTGTCCTATCTTGCACCTTCCCATGCAAGTCTGCTACTAGTTTTGTCCATAAATGATGGTAGTTTTGCAGGACTTGGGCTACTTGTCCCATTCCTCAGGTGGAGCAGTCAGCTGCTTCTGGGCTTGCAAGAGGCTCTGCATGTCCACCTGAGGGCTAAACCTGGTCCTTGGTTGAGACCAATCCAGTTTTTACATATAGACTTGAAGTATTATAAAGTAAATATCGTATGTTACACAAGCCATCTTTAGTTCAACCACATGTTACTGGTTAGAGTTCCCTCAGTAAAAAAATAATTCCCTCTATTGCAATAGTAAGTGTGTAAAGCTCCAGAGCTTTCAATATCCAAGAGGTCAGGGTCAGAGCTGGATTCATCACCTCGTTTCAGCTATCTTAAACTAATGTAACAGTACAAAACATCTGTTTGTGCTCTTTGATAGTCAATGGGGAGACTTAAGCATCCAAAGGGCAATCTATCCATGTATCTTTGACACTGATGTTATGAAAGATGAACCTCTGTCCAAGCATACTGATTTCCATGGTGACTGTAGAAGAAAGCTGGAGAACTACCTTAGATCAACCTGCAGCTATTAAAGTTAGGTGCAATGAAGTTCAGTCTTGGCTATCATAAAGATGTCTTTTGACCTTAAACCTCTGCTGGTGGATTTTTGCCAGTATGTTTCAGTTGCCAGTTTTACCTTCCTTAGAGAAAATCCCTGCAGAATATAGGTCAACACTTTGTGCTGAAGTGAGACTCCCATTAACTTCAACAGAGAAGAATACATTTTTTCTGATGAAATAATCAACAGCTGATTTTTTTTATAATATGTATTTAAACTTCCTTTAAGGATATGGAGATACTAAATACATGATCTGTGAGACAGATATGTACCTCTTTCCAAAATTGTATCTGGTCATGGAAATTAATTTTCAAACCTTGAGTCTATAATTTCAAATATATTAATCAAAATCTGCTCTAGATTTAGTTGTTGTCAGTGCAATTGCTCAGATTTTGCACCAAGATATGACAAAAGAATCAGTTAATCTCACTGTTATAGGCCTGCATACTCTCACATTGTGCAAAATGGAATTTCCCAATACAGCTACTTACAGTTTGCTCTTACTTATGATATAAGCACTTTTCTCATTATATATCTAAAATTAATTTTTAATATTATGAGATAGAGAAAATTTTTATATGGGTGCATTGAATATAGGATATGTTGCACTTATGCACTTGACATCTTTTTTGTGCAAATTGTCTGAGAGAGACATAAGTCATTTCTAATAAATGTATAAAAGGTCTAAGGTGAAATGAGGTTGGTGGTTGGGGCTCAGATTCTAATAAGATAAATTAAGGCTACTCACTCAGCTAACACTTGGTGCACTTGTCAGCAGTCTTGGTTTTAAAAAGAAAAGAAGATCGAAGAAAAGATTTAAAGATGAATGAGCCATGTAGGCTAAAAAACCCTCTCCTTTCAGTAGACAGTGATTCTGCAGGGTCAAAGTTGAGGAGTGATGGGAAGAGTATTAAGAAATCTAGCAATTTAGAATAGAGATATATGCTCACAGACATTAATTATATCTTCAGAAGGTATAAATTTGGATTCGAAAGGTCTACTTTTTCTAGACATTAGCAGAGAATCTAGCCTGACCCTTGAACCTAACTCTGGATTTTCAAGTTTCAAGTAAGTGCCCAAATTTCTGTGAACAGCAATTATCCTGTACAGTCTTGTAACTCATTCTCATGCAGACCTCCACATCACTTCAGAGAGTTACATGCAGGACAAGACCATAGAACAGGGCCTTCCATTTTCAGATAGTATGTTTGATAAATTATGCCGTGGAATCCGTAGTGTTAATTCTCTACAGTGATGTTTATAGAGTAGCCGGTCTAACATACATAGAGCACTGTAAATAGGTCAGGTTTTATTGTTTATTTTAACAAATGGATAGAGTTGCATTAGCATTGAGGAAAATGTATAAATATTGATTTGAAAACCTGGCGTGCACAATAAAAGAGCAACCCTTGTAACCCTTTTAGAGAAACCCAGGCATAAATAAAGTTCATCTCCATTTTTTCAACAAAACAATTAATACATAATTCATTTCAAAAGTATTATCATCCCTATTGTTACCAATAGCAACTGAAGTATCCTAACACTGCTAGCAGTAGTCTGTGGAGATTATATTTGTTTGTATATCTGAAGAATAGATGTAACGGTATATACTACAACATTTTATTTGTGGTGGAATCTATAAGGGTAACTTTTAATAGTTCTGCCTGAGCTGACTGCTAAAGGATGCAGCTGACAAATGTTTGTATTATTCTGACCATGGTGAAAACAAAATCAATGAATGCATTTTTGGAACTAAGGAAACAGTTATGTATTGTCTTAGGTCATGTCTTGTTCATTTACTTTATATTTTCCTGTACGCAGAAAGCTCTGTCCAAGATTATTAATCATATACGGCTGTATATAATTAAAGCCTTCTTTTATTAAGTAAATTTTGTTTAAGTAGGATATTAACTGATTGACTACAATAAATTTATATCCACAATGAATGAAACTATCCAAAAGTTTAGGAGATTCATTTCATTTTTTATGGACACCAGATATTATCTAAGCCTTGTGCTCTGGGAATTGGGTTTGAAATTTCACAAGTAAGGCTCCTAGTTATATTACCAGTACTGTCCTGTTCTACCAGGATTGAATACAACTAAAAGATAGGTAACACCTTGTTATACACTGTAGAAAAAGAGAGAAAGAGTACATGGAATTTTTCTCAAAGCTCCTTCCCAGCCATGAGTAGCAAATTGTTTAGATGGGTCTCAGGTACCTGATATATCACAGCCCAGGGGAGAATGACAAAGAGAACAGCAACTACATTTAGTAAATCTTCAGGGCAACCAACTGGGTGCTACATATGGATGGGAGCATGTGTTGGTTTGAAGACAAAAAGACAACAGAGACATACCAAAAGATAAACATTAGATACAGCTAGAACTAAAAGCAAAACTTTTTAAAGATTGGATGTCCTTGCATCATTTGACATGATTGGACATTTTAGTGGATAACATTTTAAAAATAGTAGGTTGTGATGCAAAAAGTGCTAGTAAATATTTACTGAAAGGCTGTTTTATTTTAATAAAAGATATTTGGG
Organism: Cariama cristata; assembly: GCF_000690535.1. NCBI lineage: Eukaryota > Metazoa > Chordata > Aves > Cariamiformes > Cariamidae > Cariama > Cariama cristata. The sequence continues at coordinate 29,595 of NW_009629271.1, read as the reverse complement.
AAATAGTTCTTTAATAAACCCTTTTTGGCTTTGTTGAACAAAGGCTTCAATACATTACTGCATTTTATCTTTCACTTATTTTATAACTAAAAGTTCAAATTCAGACCAAGTAAATCAGAATTTGTTTTTCAGCTATCGCAAAGCAGATAAGAACAACATTTGCTACTCTGTGAACCTCAAAGTGTCAAACTGAGTATAATAGGAGGATTTTCATCTCTACATTCACCAAACTCTAAAAAACTATATGCTCTGTTTTAATGGATCCTTGTAGTACTTTCATACCATACACAGAAACAGAAGGACACGTCAAAAGGACAGATGATTCCCCCAGGAAAAGCTTTATATTTAATAAAACAAGTACCATTTTGACATTTTTAGGGTGAGGAGGTGTTAGCTTACTTCTGTGCAAGCACATATTGAAAATCTCACATTGTGGATAGTTAACTAAAGAAGAAGTAAAAATTGAGTATGTTAACAGAATGTGATAAAGTTACAGCTATAGATTAAATCTCTTAAAAGTTTAGCGTGATTGAAGTGTTGAAATATTGACACAGAAATATACATTCATGCTTGGAACTGAATCTTGACTGTATCCTTTTCAGTTTATACCTTGAGAAAATATCTGTAAAAATAGTAAATATTAAAAAATGTAGTTGGACTGCAAACCCTTTCATTTGTTTAGAAACACAAACATTAGATTTGGCTTGATTTTATGGAGATTTACAGACCTTTAGATTGAAGAAAAATTGAACAACAATACTGTTTCTATATGGTAAACTGTGTGAATATTTGAAATATAGTTGTCCAGAGTCCGAGATAATTCCAAGCTTAGGGTAATAAAAACTTTTCAGTGACACATGGGATTTTATTTTAAATTAGTTTATTTATTCTTATCTCTAATACTTGAACTTGAGTGGTTTGTAGTATAAAAATAAATAGTGCAATTTCCGGCATATGTAACCCGTATCCTAAGTAAAGATTAAAAAAAAAAATCCTGAAAGTTTTACTCTTTTTCAAGACTCGACTTATTTTTTTGAGCTATTTTTAAACAGAACACTGAACAGAATATGTAAAGTAAATGCATTTGTGCCTAAGACCCGATGCAAGTTATGGAGCTAGCTATTCATGCTTTGAAAACCACCTCTGGGGTGGGATGAGGTTGCTTGCTTTTAGCCTGTGAGGAAATGAATAATAAATAAAAATCTTTTTGAAACATGAGATAGTTTCTTTTTATGCATAAACAAAGGCTAAAGAATTTCACCCAAGATTACTTCATTTCAGAGAGGATTGAAATTAAGAGGGAACTGAAAACAGATATAAAAAACAAAGCTGTGTTTCAATCTTAAATATTGTTAAAAATGCCTATAAAATCCTTGGCAAAATGGAGTACTTGAGTCAAGATGAATTAATTTCAAGAGCTTGAAAGATTTATTTTATTTGAAATTCCTAAAGAAGACTCCTCCTAGACATGAGAGCTTTTCTCAGAGATAGCTGAACCCTCACCACATCATCTTCTTCTTGTTTTTGGAAGAGTTGCTGTGGTCATATTTTCAAAGGAGAGTTATAAAAGTAAAATACAATACCATTCTTCTCACCACCAGATGATATTTCCTCTAAAAAGCACTCTATTCATCAGCAGTACAATTCTCCTCTTCTTTTTAAATTAATTTTTAAAAATGTTTCTACCTTGCATTAAACCAACATAATTCTCCCTGAAATGCTGTGCTTACAGTCTTCTGACCCGTGCTGCCTAAATGGTCATATGAGAGACAAGTAGTTTTAAAAACAGTATTCCTTCCTTACCAGAACTGCAGTTATCTCTGAGATCCTTCTGCACCCTCATATCTAGAGCTTCCTCATATCTAGAGCAGTTCAGTAACTTCATATTTTCTGTCCTTGTCATGGTGGCATAGGAGGAACTTCAGTGCTCCAAAAGAGGTCAGTTCAGGCAACCTGATCCCCTAGACAAAGTATGGAACATGTGCTGTCTATCCAAGCTTTAATTTTATAGTTATGCACCATGATTTTTCCTTTTCTTGAAGCAGTGACTGGATAGTCTCCTTGTCCTCGAGAAAGGCACAGAAGTACAATTTCTCTGTCGCCATTACAGAAACTATCACTGGATTTCCCTCTAGCAGAAGTTTCAGACTACTGCTTTCATCTTTCCATACATATTTTATTTCTCTGAAAGTTCACTGGATTTTTAGTACCTAAAATTTTAGGAAGAAGCCAGATACTCAGAATTGCTTTTTCTTCCTCGCAGGACTGCCATACTGAACACATATCTCAAAAATGTCCTGCAAGTCATTATTACTTAAGGTTCTGAGTTTGAATTATATGTACAGTTTGTAATAGAAAAAAAATTATCCTCTCCCTGTTTTGATAACAGATATATTAAGTTAAAATTCAACCTAGAAGTAAAAGGAAGAAATTGAGAAAATATATAATTAAAACAAAATTATATTCTCAAGATGCAAGGTCTGTCAGATATGAAAAAACCCTCTCTAGGGATGTGATGGAATGATTTGGATCATTTAAAACTCATCTTGAGGGAACATGGGAAGACTATACCATGAAGAATGATACAAAGAGATAGCTAAATGACATAGTAGGTCTTCCCATTCCAAACTTCCCTTTGTTTAGTTGGCCAATTCTTATTCAGCCATTTCTGTGAGAGTTTTGCAGGGTTAAGGCCAAAATTTAGCCCCATATTTCATCCTGGTCATTCACAATGAGAGCTTGATACCATTAAATGTCATATAGGTAATTTCAGTGAACCCATGGTGATGGACATGATACAAAGAAAGTAACTAAACCTGTAAGCTTAACTAAAAACTTAAACTGAAATTTAGCCGGAAATTTTCAGAAGAAAGTATTTGTGAACCAGCACATGCTAGAATCAGAACTAAGTGCGAATACGGTAGTAACTCTGTATCCAATTATTGTTAGATGCCAGGTCTTCAGGTGCAATGCAGTCTCATAGTATGATTTAACTTAAATTGTTGAGGAAATTTGTGTGTGTGTGTGTGTGTGTGTGTGTGTGTGTACAGTTCTCTGTTAGTAATAACAGCTATTTTTAATGTGACTGTATTTATCTATGTCACTATGTATGGAATTTTTGTCAGTAAATTAGCTTCTCCCAAACAGGAAATAGAAATAAACTAACCAAAAAAATCCTGAAGCTGCAATGGTTAAAAATATCACATTACACCATCGAACATTAAAGAATATAATCTAGTTGCTCCAGGACTCCAGTTCAGTCCTATTTTTTTAAAAGAGAGCAAAAAGACATATTTAAATACTAAACTTCTTCCTGAAAACATGTCTTGAACTGGATTTTAAGCAACAGATGGTTCCAGTACCATTTGAAATCTGTGTTATCTAATGTCCAGATCCCCTATATAAGGACAACTAATACAGATTTATCTTATTATTAACATAAAATTCTTATATATGTGCTATGTCTATAAAATAGATATCTCATAAAAGGACGTATGTACTTTTAAAGGTAGATTCTATTTTTGACATTTTTAATCTCTGAGCAGTTTCTGAATTTTCACTGACTGTGTTCTTTCATAATTGAAAGGTTCCTAAAGATTTAGCCTGTCACCTTCAATCTTCCTTTTGGAAGCATTACCATCATAACTTAAGATAACATTTCCTCAGTGATTTTCTCTAGCAAGAGCCTATGTGTATGTCAAATCAAGTATGTCAAAGCAGGTTTCCATAGGATAAATTTCAGTTGTTTTCAGCTTCTCAAAAAAGGTGCTCATATAGACTTTGCTTTTACTAATGCACTTCAGTAATGAAAACAGAGATATGGCCATAAAGATCTTTTATAAGATTCACAAAACATAAACTAGAGGATTGAGTACTATTTCCTTCATGTAGTGGGAATAAACAGAAAAGAGTAGTGGGTGCAATGACTACATACTGATTTAGAAAACAACATTAATAGCTTGCATGCATAAAAGTTTGCATAAATAAGCAAATAAAGTAGCAAAAGAGTGGATGGTAGAATCTGGAAGACAAGAAAGTTATTGCTGCTTTAGGAAAGACTTGGATGAATACATTAACTCAGTCCTGCTGTAGCTAAAGTTAACAGGAGTTTCACTATTGACTTTCAGACAGACTTCCAAATTATCCTGTGGTCTAAAAATATAAATGAAGGAAAGGGAAGAGTTAATGAGACAAATAAAAATCAATAAATTTAAAAAGTAATTCTGAAGTTTAGCATAAACTATTATAATTTCAGCCGAAACTCTAATGATGTTAAAGTATGCCTCCAAGCAGGAAAACCATTTTCTCATTTTTCAGCAAGCCCTCACATTGCAAGGAGAGCAAGGCAGACATCGTCTTCTTATGCATTCCTGATGTTTTGCTGTACTCCACTGAAAACATCTTAGATTGGGTTTCCTAAATCATGAGTATTCCATGTAGGAGTCAATATGCCCTAAGGACTCACTCCATATTCTGAAGCATAATTCAAAAGTATCATAAACTGCAAATGGGTAATATATACTTGAAAGTGTTGAGAAACAGTAGTGAGAAAGTATTAGCTGAAGGGTCTTATTTTTAAGTGGTAAGTTAAACGTATGATGGGGGAAGAACCTTCCCAGCTGTTTCTGTTTCACAGTGTGAATATTGAATAATCTGACTCTTCTTTGTTTGGATCATGAAGTTTGAATAATTAAACAATAGGTCATTTGAGCTCTGTTATGTCATCAACTAATTACTACATTTGTGTTTGTCAATAGCAAAGCCACAGTAGTATTTTAAATTCCATTTATTGTGCTTTAGCTTAATGCTTACTGTTACTTTTCCTCTGCATTTTTTCCCGTCATGAAAATTAACCCACAATATATCTTTCTGGAAAGAAAATAAACAGCTCCCTTGCCAAACCTTTCATTACACTGCTTCTTTCCATCATGAATTGTGGTCTAACAGTAGCCTAGTAAAAAGCCAGGGCCTTTGAAGTGTTGTGCTAATTTGATTAATACGTAGTTACATCCTGTTATGATGCACTTTGCCTTATGCATTTTAAATGGAAAATGCAGAGCGGATTACATTTGTGTTAAAAACACAGCATACTAAATGAACAGCATTGAAAGTGGGCTATAATAACAAGCACCGCAACCACTTTAAACATGTAAAAGGTTATTGCTTGCAGGTTAATGATAATTGTACCAAAATACATGTTTTTATAACAATTAAGAGGTCAATATAAATACTAGTGAGATTCACACAGCTGCTATGGGAAATACCTGATTTAAATTCCTTGATTAAAACCAAAACAAAATATTCAAAACAATCCTCTGAATTGCTGTCCTTCTACTCATCCCCACAAGTACTCTGGAGCTTGCTGTCATTTCTAACTCAGCTTCCATCCAACCTGAAAAGAATTTAATGTGCTTTCCCTTCTGTTTAAATGAAGAGTTAAATTCAACTTCTATGTTGCTACTAAGTATAAGGTTTCCCGTTCCTAGCATGGGGCACTATTACACAGCATTATTGCGTATAGAAATATCTTGTTTTGTTTTTTTCTGTTATCTTTTTAAAAATAAAATACATTGTTTTATCATAATACCTTAAGATACCAATACTCACTGCAGAATAAGAAATAACGTCACCATACTACGTTATGTTTCAAATCCACTGCAAGCAAAAGATGTATCAAATCTAACTTTGCGCTTTAAGTGTGCATCAGTATACTTTAAATAGTTCCATACTTATTGCATCTACTAAATTTGCTGTCAATACAGTACAGTAAAAATGTTTCCATAAACTTGAGTAAGCACCTCATCAGAACACAGGCCTTTTATGTACTTGTGTTAAAACAGATAAAATATCACACTATCAATGATGACCCCAAAACCTAAGTATACATTTAAAAATTACAGATATTGATTACAATTTGCACAGGAACAGCACACAGATTGTGTTTCACTTTTTACAGCTCTGCTTGAATGCAGAAAGGTGCCATTCTATTAACTCATCATGTTTTCATATCTTTCAGTCTTTAGTGTCGTATTTCTAGCTTGCTCTTAGAAACTTATCTGACACCTCTCTTTTTTGATTTTAGGTGAAAAAAGACGTATTGTGGAATGTATCATCTTATTGAAAGAGAAATGCAGCAAAGGACAAAGAATTAGGTTAAAAACATTAAATCACTAAACAATACAACAAAGCGTGGCATCTATTTGTGCCTATTGCATGGATTTGTTGCCAAATTCAAAGTGGCAGACACTTGTTATTCCATCTACCTCCCTCCAGGGAGAGAAAGCATGTCTGCATTTGTTTCTAATTTATTTTTAAACAGCTTAATTAATGTTTCTTACCTATTCATTTGTAAAACTATAGTCATAGGTGTTATTTTCATTTGTATTCCTGAAATTAAGTTTAACTGTTTTCTTTCCTCAGTACAGACATGTCAGCTGTACTTTTATTTATTCATTAAATAAAGCATTCCAAACTTTTTTCATAAAGTTTTCCTATGTTTGCAGTTTACTTACAGGTCATTCTCACTCTTTTGCTAGTCAATAATTACAGTATTAACTATTATTTAGTCTCAGAAGACCTTCACCATCACGTTTTAAACCTTTTTAATATTTTCTTTTAAAATTTTCTTTTTTTTCAGTATTTCCTAGTAGCATATCATGCAATGGTGATGGAAACCACCTATTGAGTTGACTGAGGGCACACTTGAAAAAAATTGTGTAATTCCAATGATTTTATCAGGCCACTGTAATTTGACCAGACTGCAACATCTGCAGTAAAAGTGCAATGAAGTCAGTTGCAAGATCTTTCGCTTGGCCTACATGGACTTTTGGATCAGAATCACCTACTCATATTATCCCCTTCCCTGGCATTTACAGTACAATAATGCACTGGTAGTGTACAGAAGAAAAAAATTCACCTATCTTCTGAAAAAGTTTGGATCCAGTTCTACACCAAGAAATTGAAATTTGCCCTTTTTTTCTGGTTCTTCTTGAATTATTACACTGCAAGCTTATAAATTGCATATGTCCTTGTATAATGATACTTTTGAGCATTTCTCCTCAGGGTTCCTTTATTGACAAACGTTTGTGTCAACACTTCTAATGTTTAATCATAAATTTTCTTATCTATTTTCTAATTAATATATATACGATATACTCTGTACAATCCTTGATATTTTCATGCTTAAACATAGCTACTCCTTCAAATATAGTCAGGTTTTAACCTGTGTATTTGCATTTGTATGGTTCTACACTTTCTGAGGTTTTAAGAATAAGCAAAATTTGTCTTCCTAGTACTCATCATAGTCATACTGGCATCACAGTTAAGTATCTATTTCATCGTAACTTAATAGCATCACCTAAAACTAATAATGCTTACTGAAAATAGTGTGTCTCTGTCTCAGATGCCAGTCCTTAATGACTAATTTTAAAGAGTAATACTCAGTGGAGACTCTGGTTCACAGTTTGAATGAATAGCACACTTTTACAATAGATTAATATAGTTTAAATCGTTGTAAGTCTGAACAAATGTATTTTAGAATTTAACTGAGATTTTAATTTTTCATAAGACCTTTGAAAGTGATTTCAAGCAAGTCATTAAGCATAATCATTCTGAATAGATGAATATCAGCAATAGAGAGATCTGAACAGCAAAAGTTTATTTTTTTACATAGTTGAATCTTTATAATAGGATATTAGTTTACCAAAAGTCACACTGATTTCTGACCTTGAACCAGAGAAGATAATGAGGTGAGTGTGACTGATAACCTGAGAAAAGATTCTTCTCCTCATACCCTCTTATTCTGCCTCAAAAAAGATTCAGAATATGCCTGAAGTAATAGAGCTGGACTTGCAAAACCATCGAGTATTCAAAAATTGTCATTGATATCCTTGATAATACAAATTAAAGAAGGACGACACCTTGCAGGTCAATGAAATCTCCTGCACAGTGATCCCCTTCCACCTGAAAACTGTGAATATTCACCCAGGAAACACTGGGTGTATTCTTTACTATTTGCTTTATAAGTGTAAACACATCAGTCTTATTTTAAAGACACTTGGAAGCCCACACAGAGTAGCGTGTGGTACAATAATATTTCTTGGCCCCTGCCCACATTTCATACATGACCCACCAAGTTTTCAATTTTCCTTCAGGTCCTGAAAGACTTGAAAACTAGGTGGGTCACAATGTTTTATGCATCATCAGTGAACAGATGTGTTTGCTGTTGCTTATGTCTCAGAATTTCTCAAACAAAAGCCTTCAAGAGCTAGTGACTTGCTTCTGCGGCACTTCACCAGTGAAGTCTTTTGAAGAGAAATAAGAAATTGATTCTAAGACCAAACACAACTTGCTGTAACCAGATAAGATCTCTAAGGCAAGTTAATAATCTTTCATAATCAAAGACAGTGTGATCATTCTGTAATAGAACTTCTATTCTGAACTATTGAAATACAAATATCAACATTCCACAAATGCATTACACTCACTAAAGATTTATAGGCTCAACCAGATCTGTCTCAATACTATCCATATATTTGAAGAGAAACTAAAACAAACCTTTATAGATTAAAATTTGCATATCTAATATGTCTGATGCATGGCTTGTTTTGTCTGTAATTGAGTTAGACCCTAGTGCTTATATCCAGAGAAAGAGAGAGATTCACGTATCTGTTTTGAGTTGTGCTGCTTCAGTAAAGCTCTCCAGAGGTGTTACAAAGCTGCAAAATAGTGGTCTTATGTGTTTCCTCATCGATTTGGGTTGACAGTACCCTATGTGAAATGCTCAGCATCAAATAACACAGCTAAGCTATGACTTCCAACAGAAAACATTAGAAAGGCAGGCATGAAGAAGAAATTATTTTCACACCTGTGCAAATAAAGAGACACTCTTCATTTTTAAATATGTATACGAGCTGTAAGTGAATATAAAAACTTGGTACAGAACATTTTCTGAGTAGTTAAAAAGATAAGTAAATAATGAATGTTTTTTATTCCTGTCAGTATAAGTACAAGTTTAGTCATAGTTATAGCTGGCATTGGTAACACGGAGGGTATAAAAGAATAAAGAACCAATCCTTCCTCTTGGTTACTTTGTAAAGAAACTTTGAATAAGGATTAGAACATACCACTGGGCCCTCTATTTCTTCATTAGCCTATAGCAATAGCTTTCTGCAGAGGTCTACTGGGCTAAGAGTCTCCTCTCAAAGCTGTTTTCCTGTACCTCCATTACCTGGAACCAGAAAAGGAAACATAACCTTACTTCTGAAGTACTTCCACTTTCAGCTAAGCTATTCAGGGAGAACGCCATGATATCGGATTTAAAAACAAGTGAATAAAATTTCGGGGCTCAGTCACATGTTCTTGGGGCTTGCATTTCTCAGTTCGATTCAAATAGAAAAACATGCAAGATCTAGATCCTTACATTTTACGGATGAATATATACAGATGAATACAGAAATATAGTAAACCATTAGATGCATGCTGTCTACTTACATATCACAATAAATATAGGAAAGTTTTAAACTGAAAGTAAATTCAAATACAGGGCTTTAAGTAATCAAATGTTTTAAATCACTTTGATTAATCTCTAGAATATATTAAAAGATATGGTTTCAGCATATTTTGCAAAGAAAATGTCTTTTAGTCAAGCTCTAGTTTCTCTCTTTCTATCTGGTCCATGTGTAATTCATGAACCTTTAAACATTATGGGATTACAGAGAGCTAAGCTGACATTTTTACTTTCACTTGGCAGCCTGAATAATTGGTAGACTCTAAGCATTTTAAATACTAAAGTAATCATTCCTTTGAATTCATCTTGTGATGTCATAGCAGCTGACGATTGAGATAATAAATTTCAAGAATACTAAAGCTCGAAAAGAATGCTAGAAATATCTTATTTTTAATACATAACAATTAAATGATCTATAACTAGCAGTAAATTCTAATGTTATCTTTAATTAAATGCTTTCTAAATGTATGATCTATTGTTACTAGTTTTCCACTTCTAGGCAAGAAGACAATTCATTAATTTTTTTAGTATGTTTTCCTCAAAGTCAGAAAGAAATGTATAGATAAAAATATCAAATCCATTTAATATCTTGAATAAAAGTGGAAGTTCAGTGATGAAAATTAAAAATTTGACTTTCAGTGTAGGAAACTGCCAGGAACTGTGTCTTCTTCTCCTCCTCAGGAGTTGCTCTGGAAACCAGTCACAATCAAGTAACAAACCACTACAGCTTACATCAACTATAATTTAACATAGGAGCTGGCTGTAAACTACGTCAAACCCCAGCTGGCAACTGATTTCCTAGGAGATTCTGGAGGACCTGTAGCTCCCCAACAACCAGTGCATGGTGCAGATCCCAGTCCCACACTTCAGAAATGTCCACATGGCCATGCAGCCTTCCTAGAAGACTTAGATCATATCTGTCCCAAGTTACACAGTTTCTGGAATAAAAGACCATAATTTGAAGTACTGTAAATCAGTTCTTTCCCATGGGACACATCCTTTGGCTAGTGTGATTTGAACAGACTGCATATCTGTATTCAGTAGACATTGAATAGAAGGATAAGACATCCATTAAATCAGAAGACCAAAAGTTGAGTATTGCCTTTGGTACTTCCCAAATAACACGGGAAATGCTGTTGTCAGTTAAAAGGACATCAGCAAAATAGGAATTAAAGGCAAAGGTAATTTTTTGTTTTAATTAAATAATCCTTCAAGAGAGCTCATATTTTTATGTATATCTCATACAGAGGCACATATTTCAGTATAAAGTTAGTGACTACAGAAATGAGCACAGAGACAGTTTATGTAATGTTGTATTTCTATAGCACCTATCCTTATTATTTAATCTTCTTTATCTCCTTTAATAATAATAAAAGAATAAAAGTTGCATTTACCACTGAGCTTGCCAAGATGCACAGTCTTGCAGTATACACACTAATATTTCCAAAATCATCACTATGTAGATGATAATGTATAGGACCTTTGGGCACCTGTGCCATTTAGTTTCTTTACCTGGTGTGCTGGTTTTGACTGGGATAGAGTTCTTTTTTTTCCATAGTCGCTAGCAAGGGACTATGTTTTGGATTTGTGCTGAAAACAGTGTTGATCATACAGAGATGTTTTAGTTGTTGCTGAGCAGAGCTTACAGAGAGTCAAGGCCTTTTCTGCTCCTCACTCCCCCAGCGAGGAGGCTGGGGGTGCACAAGGAGTTAGGAGTGGATGCAGTCAGTTGACCCCAACTGACACAAGGGATATTCCATACCGTATGGCATCATGCTCTGCAATAAAAATCCAGGGGAAGAAGAAGGAAGGGGGGGATGTTCGGAGTGATGATGTTTGTCTTCCGAAGTAACTTTTATGTGTGATGGAGCCTTGCTTTCCTGGAAATGGCTGAACACCTGCCACCCATTGGAAGTGGTGAATGAATTCCTCGGTATGTTTTGCTTGTGCACGCATTTTGCTTTGCCTGTTAAACTGACTTTTTCTCAACTCACAAGCTTGCCCGCTTTTACACTTCCGATTCCCTTCCTCCATCCCACCAGCGGGGAGTCAGGGAGCAGTTGGGTGGTGGTTAGCCGCCGGCTGGGGTTGAATCACGACGCCCAGAGATTACTCTGCCCTCCCCAGGCAGCAGACTATGTACTGAATACCAGCATATTGGGATGGGGGAAAGAAGTTCCATTGTCCTTCTCAAGAAATCTTTAATTATTTTAGGGAAAAGGCAGTAGCTTAAAAAAGAAAGACTGAGAGAGCTTGCTTTCCCCAGCCACACAACTGCATAGAGGTATGGATTGTACGCAAAAGCAGTAATTAACACACTTCGTTTGGACTGAATCCCATCTGCTGTTCCAGGTCAGTGATCTTTCCTGTTGGTCATTTAGGTGAATGTCAGAAACAACAATGGGGAGAGGTTTTGTTTGGGTTGGGGTTTTTTTGGAAGGAAGGTAGAAATAAGAATGGACTGCTTTGACTTAGTAGTCTTTCCCCAAAAGAGGGTCCATAGCTCATAAAGCCTCAGAAGTTTCCACTTTCACCTCCAAACTCAGATACCTTCTTGATTTTTCTATTGATGGTTCATGCCTCCTGTCTGTCTTTTGTGGATTTGTGTAGTATGGCAGGAGTTCTATATGGTTACAAAGAATCTAAAAAGTAAGTGATAAATTATTTAGGACTGCAATGTCAAAAACCTTTGTAATGGAAGGCATCTAGCATACTGTTGACAGTAGATAAGCACCAATGGTAGAAGCTGATCAGATCTAATAACTGTTTCAAGATAAACCTGTGTGAGAAGCAGAATATGCATTAATACAAAATTTTATTTACATTACAGTAGCACCAAACATTCACAAGGAAGACTGGCACACTATTGCTTTGAACACACCATAATCACTGATAACAGAAAGCATTTTCTTGGAAAACAGTGTGTTCCATCTCAGAGGCAATATACTTTCGTATTGCATTGTATACGTAAGGATGAAGCTGAATCAATCAGTGAAGCTTTTGAAGCTGTGTTACAGTAAGCAATGTAATTGTTGATTATGCCATGTTCATAGCCTAGATTTTAAGTTTAAAAAACTAAGACTGGTATTTCTCATATCTAAGTCTGCCTGTCCAAACATGAAGCGTCTCTCTAACCTAGCTGTCTAACACCCTCTGCAGTCAGTGGAAAAAAGAAAACTTCACATAACAATGCAATCTATCCCTAGGACAAGTGGGATAAATGTTGCTAGGGTTCTCTCTGTCTCTCTATTAACTGTAGGACAAACCTATACAGCTAGCCTTGGTGGAAAAGATTTTTCTTTTCATGATATATCAACAGCACATGCAAATGCATTGCATTTTTTGAGTTTCACTTGTTAAAATATGGTGTTGACTCAAAAGTTTATTGTTTAACTTGTTACCCGGATGAGGAGAAGTCAGATATCAAAAGAGAGGAATTCAATGTCTGAAAAATTAACTAGTGTCCATGTGCACAACAAATACTTGCCAAATGGACAGATGTATATCTTCCTGCAAAATCTCCATGAGTGTAGTGTATAGGCTCAGGTTTTAAAACTTAGTAGCTGTGGTAGTGAAAGGCAAAGGTACCAGAACAGTTGAATGAGATATGGTAAATATTCATACCCACAGGGAGGCTTCAAGGAAGTAAATCTAAGATTACTTTCCTGAAGAAATTTTCTGACACATCTCACTGGTTGACATCCCAATTAACAATTGTTGTTTACACAGTGCCCATAAAACACAAGAACCTGGAAGTATAAACTTTTCACATAAATTCCTTAAACTACGAATGAAGTGAAAAGTATAATCTTGAAATCTATTTTTAGAATTCTGTTAGTCTACTTAAAAGGATTGCAGTGAGGATTTCTCTTCATATGGAGCTATCTGGTATTTAAAGATTGTTTCATTCCACAATTGTCTTCAGTTTGATAATGGATTACATAGGAAGCAGATCTGGGAAATACACACCCATCACACAAGTGCCAAGCAATGATCATGATACAAGCATGTTTAAGCTGCGGTCCTACATAAATCATGGTAGTGACAAAAACTCCCATGATAACAGTCTATAAACAAGACAAGTTCTCCTCTGCAGAAGTGGGTTTACATTTTCTAAAATGAGAGAACAAAGATTTTCATATGGATAATTAACATAAGGCTGACTGGAGTTCATGCAAAAGAAGTTACTCAAAAATTCCTATCATTTCATCAGATGAAAGGAAATATGAAAATTGAATTAATCATAAACATAATTCTCTCACAGAATCTAAGAACAAAAGTAATGAATTATTTTTAATGTTTCATAGACTGTCTGTTTTAATTGCTAAGGAATTCAAAGATCAGCAAGATGGCTTCTGCAGAAGCAACAGTGCACTGTTTCATTAACTACAACAGCAAATTGAAGTGTTGTTCCCCAGGTTTCACTTGTAGCTAAAATGACTCATCATATTAAAGTTTTCTATACTGCCATCAGAGTATTCATTCTTTCTATAACTGAGGAAAGAATTTAAGAGTTGATTGAAAAGAACATATTTGTTTCCTGTCATCACTGATACTTGAAATGATAGAAATATAAAAATATTGATGAAAGTCCTTTGTTACTACAAGCCAAAAGGGCAACAATCCATTTCTGTTTCATTATTTTAAAGACACAAAACTGCATTAAAAATATTTGCAAATGTAAAATGTATACTACACTTAAAAAGTTTGGACTTTATATAATAATTTGCAAATTATAATGTGTACTTTAGGAGACAGCACTCTGTTTACAAACTAACAGAAAATGAGAATGACTTCCTACTAATTGTTCAATTTTGTTATTCTTTCCATTTTAAATATTTAAGTTTCTTTCATTTCAATTACTTTTTCTGTCTGCCAAAAGAGATCCAGAATCCTAGAAGGTATATCATTATGCCAACCTTAAATACACGAAAATTCTGAGGTATAGCCCCCAAAAGTTTTTGATCTCAATACCTTTCAATTAAAAGAAACCAGAGGAACAAAACTTCAACATGTTTTCCAACATAATAAAGGTTACCTTAGTATTTTAGCTACATATTGGCCTGTTGAAATAACTTATTTGTTGAAGAGTGAATGCAAAGGCACTTCTTATGGATGAATATTGTATCTCTCTCAGTAAAAAGGGATTTTTTATGATACAGTCTTAAAATTAGAATAGTCTGATCTGATGTGTGATTAAATTTATAACATAATGCATTTTGCTGAAGGGTAAATTATTGATGACACTATCCTTAGTCATAAATGTAAATCTTTTCCAAAAATATATCACAGCAAAGGTAAAAAGGGAATGAAATTTCCGTTTTATTTATTACCTTTCATATACTTTCAAATTATTTTCCAGCAAACAAATTACTGAAGGCCAATTCTGCCACTTCATCTAAAAGAATCCAGACTTTCCAGAAAATATTAAAGTTAGTGAAGGCTTGAAACGTGACAAAAATCTGGATAAAGATTGAGGAACTTTAAGAGGAATATCATGTATTGTTAAATTCCATGGAGTGTTTGATCTTGCTTCCACCATTGAGTATGAATGTGTTATGATGCCCTAGGTAGGTAGGTAGGTAGCAACCTTACTCCAGTATCAGTTATTTGAGTTTCGTTGTAAAATAGTGAGAGCTGGCAACAATGCAGTACAAACACAGCATCAAATTTTATGAGAGCTGAATCTTGATTGGGGAAGATATACAAGTCGTGAAAGATGTCCCAAAGGACTGAATGTTTTTCTGTGGTTTTTCCCCAAATGTGGAATGAAATCCTAAAGCATTTGTTTCTAAAATCTCTGCTATAAACTCTCCCTTCCCTATAATCTCGTCAGCTCAGGGGCAACAGAATCTCTGAGGTCAGCCTTGCTGTTAACTACAACACTTATATTTCTCCTCTATTTCATGGCAGTAGAAGGGAATGGATGATTTATTTTTAGTGAGTTGCTCAACTCTACAGAAGGAACTCAGCAAGTGACTTTTTTTTTTTATAAACTGACAGAATTGCCAGTGATAGCATTGCTCACAGTAGTATTAACTACATCTATAAACCCCAGTACCACTTCTCTTGGCTCAGGCACAGTCGTATGTTCTTCAATTTTTCTTTCCGATATTGCAGGCTCTTTATTCCACAGAATGTTGAGTAATGTGTGAGATAAACTAGCATGTGTTATGAGACCAGTACAGCATGCACGGGTGAATTAGTTACATTATCAATATAAATGACAAAAAAGTTTTCTGACCCGTAACATATGTTTGGGTGAGAAGAGATAGATGCAAGAGAAAGCAGTACTAACATGATGCTGCTATTTTGTCTTAAAACAGATGTTTCTTTTAATAAAACAAGAATAGTAATAACAACAACAAAAAGTTGTTCAGTGTTCAGTATTCTTTTCTTAAAAAAAAAAAAAAAAAAAAGTTAGTTTCTGAGGGAAATTGAAACATTTTAAGGGAGGAGTCTCTTCTCCATTCCCAGACCGAGGAATTTAAATTGTCACCTCCCTTACCTTAAGTGGAATTTACTTGCTTAAATCTGCCTAGCACTAATTGGAGAATTGATACTACGGTATTCATATAAGAAATCTCTCTTTCCACAAATAAATCTTCAAACACAAAATAAAAATCTGTAAAACCAGAAAACATATTAAAGTAGAACCCAGAAAATTGTGTGGTGGATGCTTTAAGTGACATTACAGTAACGATGCCATTAAAAAGTTTTGTGAATATAGAGACAATTTTTAACATGTAGTTGTCTA
This sequence comes from Cariama cristata, assembly GCF_000690535.1. Taxonomy (NCBI): domain Eukaryota; kingdom Metazoa; phylum Chordata; class Aves; order Cariamiformes; family Cariamidae; genus Cariama; species Cariama cristata. The sequence goes on along the minus strand of NW_009629271.1, from coordinate 13,330 downwards.
AAATAATATTGCATAAAAAGGAAATAGAAACTAAGCTTTATTGTCTATGGAAATCACTCTTTAAAAGGTTCTTTCAATTACAATATATCGAAGCATGTCTGTAAATGCTGACTGCAGTAGTACGTTCATTTTACAGCCAAAATATGAGAGCTGAAAATGTTGATCCCAAGCAGCTGAGAAGGGCAATGCCATTTGTTAAATCATCAAGCAAGCACCTTTGTGCTTTCTCTCTTCCTGTCTTGCAGATTTGCAGGAAGGTTTACATAAATAGTCCAGAAACCGTTTCATCATCATTCCTCAAACCTCTCCATAAAACAACCTCCTGCTACAATGCCTCCACAGGGCACAATGGAAACCAAGCTGCCATTCTCTGGGGTTGCCCTGGCTGTGGCGCTGCTCACCTGGGGGTTGCATGGCAGGGTACCACAACACCCTCCCTCTGCACATAGGGTGGGTCACACCCCGTAGCAGTCCCTCCGTCTCCGGAGAGAGGGCAGAGCAGATGGCTTGGATAGAAAGGTAGGTGCCTCAGTTAAAGGTGTGACATCCTATCCCCCAACTCTCCCTCTGTTCCTCTGCTCTGCCCCATCCCTGTCCTTTTGCCATCTTTTGTTTTTTGCTTGAGCTAGGAGTCGCTTGGGATGGGCTTTTCACTTCAGGGTCCTGCACCCTTGGACCTCAGCTACTGCTCTTCTGCGCTTTAGTAGCAATGAGTATGACAAATAGAGGTGTCCTCTTGGCTTTGCTATTGCTACAAGATGGGACCTCTCCGGAAGCAGCACCCTGTGCTCACTGGGAGCCCTCTCACCACTGCAGCCCTGGGGTTCCCGCTCATCGCACTGCTGGAGCCATGGCCACGGCACTGAGGTAGGCAGAGGCTGCACGTGGAGTAAGGCATTATGGAAGAGGAGGAAGGTGAAGCTTCACCAGGGGTAGAGGCTTTCAGTGGGCAGTTCTTGGAGTCACTTGTTATTGGCAGAGATTTGCAGAGTCTGCATGGGATTCCTGACATTTCATCGTTTCCTCCCACCAGGTTTGAGTTTTAAGTAAATAAATAAACTATAAATGACAAACGGAAAGTCCAGGAGAGGGTTCTGGCTGTCACAGTGCAAATCCAGAATGCTTTTGACTCCAGCTAAGTCAAGTTTATATTAACAAATGAAAATACAAAGCCATATTTGTGCAAAAAATACTAAAGAGCTGCTTTGTCAGAAAATTATCCTCATAACCATCATTGTTTATATTATATTCTTTCTCTGCATAATTTACAATATAATCTCAGCAGAATATTTCCTGTATGAGGTAAAGAATTTATTTTGTAATTATTTTTATGGTACTGATGAGTGGAAAAAAGGAAGGTACATAGCTGTCATCAGATATTATTCCATTGCCTCCCAGTTTCATTTCACAATTCAGTCTATTCACATGTTAATTATTGATATTGAAAGACTTCATCGTGTACAAACAAGAACTTTTGAATAAAGTGGGCTGAAAAATGTTATTTATATTTTGACATCAAAATAACTGGCCTAATTTTTAGATATGAGAAATATCTCCACTATTATTGACATGAAGAATGCAAACAAACTTCAACAGGCAGATCTAAATGCTGGACAAGGCCTGATTCTGATACAGCAGGCTAAAATCTGCTTCAGCCTTCAGTTTAGTAAAATAGCTTTTTGGTTAACTGTACAGTAAAATTCAATAATACACACGCACCAAAGTTAGATTATTTATTTTGATATTCAGTTCAGTTCAACATTCCCATGTGGGTTTTTTCAGTGTAAGTCATATTGTTTGAATAAGTGTTGGGCTGCGACATCAAAGAATTTTAAAATCAGACTTTTTGGAGCCAAGAAGACACCTGAAAGGCTTTTGTGAAATGCTCCATTATCTGGGTATTCCTGTTGAAAACATAAGCTATGAAACAGCATCTTCCTATTTAAATTGCTGTTGTCGGACTTTGGAGATAGCATCCACAATGAAAAAGTGAAGACTCAATTAATCCAGTTCATGTCCCAGAACTTCTGCTTGCAGCTTTGAGGTCTTTAATGCAGGTTTTCCATGACTGAACCATTCCTAGGGCTCCCACGTGGACAAGAGTTCACCCTCTGTTTTGGTTTCAGCCACAGTGATAAGCAACAGGCAGTTTAGGTAACCTGTCATTCACATTCTTGATCCAAGCGGACCCCAGTTCTTCCTCTGGAGGTATAATGCTTATTTACCTTAAGGTACTTTTCCTTAAAAAGAATAGCTTGTGTAGGCCAAATATGTTTATGGTTTACTGCATTTAATATATAGTAACTATCTTCCTTTAAAAAAAAATTTAACCCAAGCTGAAAGCCCTCCTCATTTTAAAATAACACTAGGTTAGTTTACATAGCGACTTTACAATCACATTATTTTTCAATAACTTATTTTCATTGATCGGTCTAACAGTTTGACATGTTATTTATGGGCTACTGTGATGAATCACATCCGTTTCCAAGGTAAAGTAAGCAAATTCTCTGTTTATAGGATTAAAGTTGAAGGTCAAACTTTGATTATATTTTCTATTCTACTACAGCAATATAAAGCAAGGCCTTTAGACTTCAGAATTGGCAACCAGTCATATGAGATGCTTTTATACTTAAAAATTGACCACAAATCTTGAGTAAAACATAATTAACATCCAAGAGGCAGGCAACCTAGCAGATGACTATGATAGACTTTAAGAGAAATTTATTTTGTGTTTTGAATATGTATTTTAATTTTTTTTTTACCTTGCAAAGAGGATTTATTTATTTTTAATCTGTTTTAAGGAAAGAGTTTATGTCTACTGGAGTCTGAGAGCTGGGAAAACACTAACCTTCAATGCTTATGGTGTCATGTGGTATTTATCTAACTCAGTGGCCCACTGCTGTTGAACTTCTACCAGTGTGTATTTATCAGTAAGCCATTGGCAGGTGCAAGCGAAATTTGCTGCATCCAGAAATGTAATGTATAAACAACATTTAACCTCTTTTTTTAGCAACACATTATTAAAGTCTGAGTTGGGATCTCGGAGCTGCTGAAGCACTGACAACCTTAAATTGTAAAGGATGTTGTTGTGCAATGTAATAAAAGTAATTACTCGAATGCCCTCCACTACAACCACACACAATGCCCGGCACGCTCACATAGCCAAAGGGAGGGGGAGGAGACAGGGAACCATTTGTGTTAAAAGATAAATGTGTGCAACAAGACTCTCATCCAAAATATCCCCACTAAATTATTTAACAAAGGAAGCATGAAAGGGAAGATTGTGAAGTGTATGATTTCGGCGAGCCGTAGAAAGGTTGCTTAGGAGTCTTCTTGTGATGCAACGTAAGGATTGTTGCATTGAAATTAGAGGTACTGACCTTGCTTCATCACCCAGCTTTATAAACCTGTCTCTACTGTGCATGCTTTTTTTTGTCTTGGAAGGATTTATGTCAAATCATTTGTTATCACATACATAGTTGTGCCAAGCCTTTGCAAATCCTGGCTTACAACTGGAGCCATGCTTTTAGGTCAGGATTAGGGAACATTTTTGGAGCATCCATGGGAAATGAGTAGGATTCTTCCTTCATACTAGAACTCTTCTTTAGAGAGGTCTGAATCACGCTTAAAGATTTTTGCACAGGGAGGCTTTGCTATGGGCAGACTCCTTCCCTTACAAGCATGGAAGGGGGAAGAAGCACCCATTCACACAGGAGCATCCCCAGTCCACGGGACTTTGTGGTGCTGGGTGTATTCAGCCACCTGTCCTGGACCTAAAAGGGAAATGGTTGAGCTTAAGAAGAAGGGGATAGGGCAGAAAGACAGAAACATAGACCATGCTGTGGACCCATGAGGAAGGAGATGGTGCTAGAAATGAGTGAGGCTGTGAGAATTTTGCTGTCTCTAACTATTATCGACATAAATCTAGGGATCTCTGCAGTCCCAGTTCTGGAACGCATATTGGCCCTTTTCAGCTGTCCTGGCACTCTGGTGGATGAAAAGGACTGAAATGAGCAAGGAGACTGGGCTACCTTTTGGGTGTTATAGCTTTAGCTGTATCGAGGTAGGGATTATGAACAGCTGAAAGCATGCAAAGGAAGTCTGGCAGAACTGACTGCCTTCAGGAGATCTAGACTGGATATAGAGCTCTCACACAGTCTAGGAGAGGTGGTTAGTGGCACAGGATTTCATAGCTCTGGAGCCCCAGAGTGTGTCTTTGAGCTCAGCTTTGAGCAAAAGGAGGTATGTAAATGCTCCAGTCCAGTAAAAACCTCAGGAAGCACAAACTTTGAAACAGTTTATTGCAGAGACACAATTTATGCCATAACCCATACCTACACATTGCTGCATCCCTCTATGCAAATGACCCGGTTGGAACAGCAAATTCACCATAAAGACAGAATGAAGATTGTATCTGTTCCTTTCCCTGAGTGTTTGCTGCCTTAGACAGGGGCAAATTAACACCCCATAGTGAAGCCAAAAGTGAATTTTGTGGTCAGTGGGCAGTTGGAGCCCACGCAGCTCCTGCCAAGGCTCCACCCCAGGCTCCTGTCCTGTGAATGCCTCCTGCCATCAGCTATGCATTTGGTTTAGCAAGGCTTGACCCAGAGTTTATGCAGTTTGAACAAGATGTAGTCTTGTTTTAGCCAAACCAGGACAGATGCAAAGTGGAGCCCCTGCTCTCTTTTATTCTCAGGCAGAGATAGGAGTGTCACACACAGCCTTGTCCTTACTGAATAAAATTTTGCATTCTCTTCAGGAGTTCACTCTTTATCTCTGAGTTGCAGTACCCACACCAATTAAATAATTCCACCTTTGATTTAGCACACAAAAGCATTTATCTTGTAAAATAGGTCTTCAGCTTTGAAGTTCAGTGCAATTAAAACTAAATACTGCTAATTAGGAACTCAGTGCCTCAGCTATTACTCAAATGAATTCTGTCGTCATGACTTAGGACTACTCACATGAGCAAGAATTTTCAGGACCGGACTCCATATTCATTATAGAAAAGGCTGCTTTTTTTCCTAAGTTGCAAACAGCAGATGGATCACAACAGGACCCTTACGCAGCATAAAGGTGAGCGAATAGATAATGATTTACAAGATCAGAATCCTCCTAAATGCATTGCTTGCACTTCACTGATTTCTGCTAACAAAGATTAAACTGTGCACAGTTTTCTTGTGTGCCGTGACTTTTGACAACAATAAAATGTTCCCTATTGCCATATGACACAGCCAAGTCCAGATGTGCTATTTTGGTTTGAGATGGTTAAACTTTTTTTGTTACTATGGAGATTATCTACCGAATGGTTTACTTACCGCCCCAAAGCTGTCATCGCGTACTGTTTAATTTATAAAGTCGGTCCAAATCTCTGTGGAAAAAAAAGTCACCAATATTTCTCACAACTTTCTTTGATTTATTTTTCAGTGTCAGCCAAGACATAACATTTATTGTGATTCACCTTAGCATGATGACATTTCATTTTTCTTACTGAAGATGTTCCTGGAAAAGGAGATCAAAATCTCCTTAGCCTTCTGGATATCACATAATAAATGAGGGGGTCTGTTTTTCCTCAGGGCCTCAATAGGAAGAAGTGTTTATGTTTCAGGACCAAGCCCCCACAGAATATTTACAAAATTTGTTGCGAGGTGTTGAGTCATAAATCTGAAGTTCGAAACCTACATCAAATAGAAATGAAGACCATAAAACACAGTGTAAAACAAAAAGTCAGAAGAAAAAAATTTAAATATTTTAAAGAATTATTGAAATCTTTAAGTGTCTTTCCCATAAATAACACATAAAACTCATTTTATCAAATGGACTTTCATGCTAACATTCTAAATGTTAGAAATGAATTAAATATTTTCATTGTAGTGTGTTAAAATAAAAAAGTCAAACATTCTGAGGTTTCTGTAGATAGCCAACCAAAGCCCATTACACTCTTCCTTGAGCAAGCAAAAGAGAGAGACTTAAAATAGCAATCTGCTTTACATTAAGAAATTGGTATCAGAAGATAAAACCCTAAACTGAGAGTTACTTTGAATTTCATTATGGTAAATGAATATGAATTTATTTTATTAAGGGGAAAAATATCTTCCAGAAAGCTCATGGAAAACTATCCATAGAAGGATATGACAAAAAAATAAGAATAGCCAGATGGTCTTGCCATTCAGTAATTAGACTATAGTTCCTTAGAAAGCCGCATCACCCTCACGATCATTTCATAATAACACTCGCTTTATCTCATCCCACGATCTGTAAGGCATACTAGGATTTTATTGCCTCTGGAAAGACCAAGAAAAGTGTCCTGATATGTTTATATATACCGATGTTTGTTGAAGAGTGCATATTTACTTTTCTGTATTTTTTTATTTGTTAGCATTAAGAAATAGATATTATTTAAATTTATACTGAAATAGAATAAATATCATCTTCTATTAAGCACTGTATGCAGAAGGAAACAGAGTCTTGGAAGCATTTCTATTCTGGGTGTCAGATCACTTCTCAAGTCATATAAAGGCAGATGTCATAGGGGTCATATAAAGGTCTCTACTCTGATAATAGCTTTAAGGAGACCCTCTGTGAGAACACACATGCCGGAAGACTGTAGGCTTTAAAAACATGTAGCCCAACCTGACTGCTAGTGCATGAGTAGTTGGACAATATCAAGCTCTAACAGAATAGTTTCTGGTTGTTCAGGAAAGGTACTCTACAAATAGACATTTCGTTGCTGCAACCATGTTCATGCATGAGTGCAAGGTGTCAGTGCATCGTGTGCCTTAAAAAATAAAGCTGTTTCATTTCCCAACCTTATGTTTTCCTAGTCAGTCCTGCTTCTGAAAACCTCCGTCCTTTGCTTCTACTCAGAGTCCTGCTCCTCTCTTACTTCTTACTTTCCCTCCTGCACACTGCACTTCGAAGAACTACTTATTGCCCTGGATTTTAAACTAGAGTCAGGGAAGCTTGCTAGCTGTGGCTTCACAGTACTGGCTATTCAGTGACCTTATACAACTGAACTGAAAAATTGCTTTAGATTTAGGGTATTTTTTTACGGGTGACTTTTAGCCAGGTTGTTACCTGTTCCAGTTGCCGGTGCCATTGCACAAACACATATGCCAGCACAGAGCAGAGGAGAGGTGTGAAGGTGGGAATAAGAGGCTGGAAGAAAGGAGGGGCAGGAACTTTTTACAGCAGCAGCAGCATCTTCAGTTCTCATCCCATTACAGCCTCACTGAATCTTTCTTGCACAGGACTTTGCTCGGCTCTATACGTCTCCAGCTGCAGCTTCTATTGTTTCCAGCTATTCCACAACTAGACACTTAATGGTGCCTTTCATTTCACCTGAACCAAAGAGATTAAATACATCTGTTGGTCTTAACCTGTTCTGTGGTTTGGCAACAGTTCCAAGGTTCACATGGTGGCTGTCTTAACCACTGCTAGGGCAGCAATACAAAGCTCTACAGCGAAGGAGGGGGTTGTTTTTAATTAATTAAATACGTATTTCATTGTCTCAGCCAGTTCCCAGGTTCTGTATCTGTATCAGGAGACAACATCTAATATGTCCAGAACACATACGTCCCACTTCTGCCATGTAAGTCATGGGTCAGGGCCATCAAACGGGAACTGCCTTGTCCCTGCTCCCCACCAGGACTGCACAGGCACGAACAGGGAAGCCCTGGGCACGTCATGCAGCTAGGGTAGACAGCCAGGCCAGGTTTGGAGCACTGGTGTGTTAGGAGCATTACAACAGTCCAGGAAGAGAAAATAGGAAATGAGCATCTGAAGGTTATAATCAGAGCTTGAAAGCAGAAGAAAGAAACTGGTTGAGGGTTGAAATAGTGGAACTCTGATGGCAAGACGAAGAAGGGATGACTGTTTGTAGGTGGGTGGTGGAAGGACTGGTGGGTGGGTGGCACTGGAACCCCCCTGGGCAGCCTGTAGTGGCTCCACCGAGCAGCCACGCTTGGCAGTGCTGGAGCCAAGGGGTTTCCCCAGCGCGGTGCAGCCCCTCCGTAGGGCTGACTCGCTTTCTGAGCTCTGGCTTTCAGCACAGAGATCTCTGCACCTGACTCCCTTCTGCAGCACAGATTGGCCCTAAGACTCTTTTACGTCACTCTGGGAATGAAACACAAATAAATCCAGATTAAGGCCTGTTCCTACTGCCAGCGTGGGATAAAGCTTTACTTTCCTCGATGTGCGCACACTCACACACCACATATGCTCACACAGTTAATTCCACCAACTTGAGTTACCGTCATTTTACACACTGAGAGCCAGCCTCATACCAGTTACTCTGTTGCAACTATGTATGCTTCAGTACTCTGCCTCTGGTCAAGGTATACCCTGCGTGTAACTTGTGCCGCCATTTATGCCACAGCTGAATTTGGCCAAGAAACGTCATTAGTATTAGGCTGGGGTTTTTTACATTCCACCTTCGTCCAAAGATCTTTGGTAACAGCACAAATCGCAGCCAAATCTGAATGCTAATCTCCTGAATTCTGAAAGCACAACAGGGAAAGTCAACCCCTGCATACATCCAAAACACAAGCACTCAGGATACAAACATTCAGAGGAAATAACAAAGAAAGCCTTGCCATTTTTACAGCCTAATAATAGCATTAGTGCTGAACAGAGAACAATTTTAGAGAACAAAAAGGTAGAAAGATTAAAAATATAGTTGATTAAAAGATACTTTATTTTTTTGCCAAATGCTTGCGCTTTTGTTAGAAACAGAGAATTCCCTTCAATTATGTGGGTTGAAATTTATGGGGATAAAACCAACAGAAGGTGGAGGACATGATTTTCTGCAATGGGTGGCCAAGCAGTTATTTGTCTGCAGTGCTGCGACAACAGAGACTTGGTTTCTATTTGCTGATGAGTGAATTACAAGCCAGGGGGGGAAAAACCCACAATGATCTCACTCGGGTACAATTCACTCTGCTGCCAAAACCAAGGAGTACCTTAAACACAATTTATTTACAAACAGGCCCATCCTTTTTGCAAAGCTCATGCTGTTCCAAGTGGATGGCTGTGTCCTACTGCTAAGTATGATGTCATATCTCTAGTCATTTTTTTCCCCATTTAGTCACATGATGAAATTAAAATTGCATCTAGAACAGTGCCCATAAAACCAGTTCTAGTTCCAGAATTACATTGCAAAATTAAGAGTTTAATTGCTTGTCAGAGCAAGATTCTCACTCTTTTACTTATTCGTATTTTTAGTCAATGAGGATACATTCTCCTGCATGTAATCAAAAAAACAAATCCAAACAGTGATCACTCCCAGGAAACAGAACTGAAAAGCTGTCCCTGCTGACTAGTGATAGCAAGCAGGGAAAGGGGGTTCACGCACAGGAGGAAAGATCATGTTTTCTGCTAATCTGACCATCACAAAACACTGATGTATTTTTTCACTTGGTAAATGTCAGAAATCTTGGCATTCACAGTGTTTTACATGGCCTGCCCAGGAAGGGATGGAAAAGCACTGGCCAGGGTCCCAGACCACTGCTCTAACCTCAGAGCTGTGCTCCATTTGCACCGCGCCAGGATCAGTGAGAGATGGCCACTTGCTGCCTGGTTTGCTATTCTGCTCGCACAGGAATACCAAGCCCTGCTCCAGCCCTCTTCTTGTCCCTGTATGTGGCACGAGACACGATAGTTCCCAAGCAATCCAGGCCCGGGCTCCAGCATCATGGCAGCTGAACAGCCCAAATCGCAAATTAGCCCTTCGCAATGACTGGTGCAACAGGGCTTGATTCTCATTTCACTTACACCAGGCTTGCACCAGTAGGGTTGCATGGATTTTTACTGAGCTATATTTGATTTACCCTGGTATAATCAGGAAGTAGCTTTTCTCAGTTACCTTCCAAGTTAGGGGGTTGCGCTGGCAGAGCAATATCAGTAAGGGTGCATCAGCTACCTGAGGGTGCCCTGTCCACAGCAGTGCTAAACGCTACCAATGTCATCTGTTTTGTATTATTCCTGAGTCTTCAAACCGTATTTTAAAAAGGATACAAAGAGGTACTGTTAAGAATCCAGCTCTGCCAGCTAGTCAGTCCCTTTCTGATGCTCACCCATCATGATCACAGACGGAGCATAAAGACAACACAGTTGAGGTTTACCACGCAATCAAATATAGACATCGATCACCCCCCTACATCTCGGTCCTTCACTCTTCTCTCCTAGCACTAGCAGAGCTACTAACATGATATGTTGGCACAACAGGCTGTTTAATCAAGATTTGCTGAGAAGCAGGAGTTCAAAGTACATGTGTAGTGTGTATGTGTGTGCATGTGTGTACACACAGGTGAGACTGAGAGAAAGATGATTTTACAGAGGTAAGAATATAGACCAGTTCACTTTTACTTGAAACTGTAGTCTTTGCTCTGCGCACTGAGGCTTCCTTAGTTCTCCAGTACCTTTCTTCCTTGCTGTATTTGGCTATGGCAGCCTGGGGAATCCATAAAGGTTTAAGGGACAAGAGGACATGGTGGGACAAAGTATGACATTTTTCCCAAGAACTACTGGAAAACACTGCTTGGTAAAAGAAAAACATGTTATGTCAAGATCCCCTGCCTTCTTTCTGATCAGTGTTTTTCATCAGATCATTTTTTTTTCTCTAACATTTTTTTTTTCCTCTCTTTTCTCTCCCATTTCTCCAATTTTTTTCTGAGCTTTGCCTCAGAAGTTTTATCTAATCTGTGAAGTTTTAGCTAACTCTGCTGCACCTAAAGCTCAGGTGCAGTGGTGCTCCTAGCACCAGAGTCACAACCAAACAAGCCAAAACAGGAGGCAGGATTTCCTGCTTGTGAAAGAAACACCAAGCAGGGACCAGCTTTCTGGTTCCAGGTTTGAATAGTGTCTGGCACAACAGGGTTTGGCCTCTG
>NW_009629271.1:0-2413 GCF_000690535.1 Cariama cristata | reverse complement strand
CAGCAGGAACAGCTGCAATAATATTCAAAACACAATCTGCCAGTTAATTATTCTCTAAAAGCCACTCCACTTGTCCATGGCCACTCCGGAATCCATGCGCTGTATGTGGCTAGTCTTTAGCTAACGTGAGCAAAAATAGCTCTTCTTTCATGATGACAAATTCCTATCAGTAGAGGGTCCTGCAGCCTGACTTTGTTCCATGTACAGACAATTGCACCCAGATATTTCCTGTGTCGGTAGTTTAAAATCGCCCTGATAGGGCGATTTATGTTTTGATATTCAATATCATATTTATTTTCTCAGCCCAGAGTTCCCAATACAAGGCATGTGCCAATCTGTAAGTGTCATGGATATAAGCAGGAATTCAAACGCTTCATTGATGACATAAAAGAGCTTTAAAACGGATATTAGTCCACATCAGAGTGGATGCATTCTGGAATCCACTCACTGCATGCCTGTCTGGAGTGTCTTGAATACATTTTTCAAAGATTGTGATATATAAATAAAACATAAAAAATAATGGAAAATACTAGAAAAAATGCATGCTGCTCACTGCAGGTTAAAATCCAGGATTGTATTAAATAGTAGACATTTATATTTTTACCTTTTCATTCTTATAAACTCAGTCTGTCATCATTTTAATTCAGTTTCAAATTTCTTACTTTAGATAGGTGTCAAAAGGTTAGTAGAAGTATATATGGTAAAGAACTCCAATGAAAAACTAATGGCAGGCAAAATTAAGAAATCTTACAATGGAGGAAATCAATTTAGGGTGCTCCATGTTAATCTTTAAACATATTTCATAAGAAATTTGGGGATCCAGAAAATAGGATTCAAGATATTAATCATCTTCCTCATTCCAGAAGCACAAATTTGTGCTAGAACTCTATATAGTGTTTTGAACTGTACATGTACATAGCAAAGAGACGCTACGACCCCCCAGACTGTCACTGTCTCCTACTGGCCGGTCCATGAATACATTTGGCATCCACCTAGTATAGAAGACCTCTATTTCAGAACAAAGCATGACCAAAATGATGCAAGCTATTTATTTTATTAAGAACATCAGAGAGTTAATATGAAAATAATAACTCAAGAGTTTATCACTTCAACAAAACACAACTGTGCAATAAACTGAAATACAAGAACAAATGAACATAGGGGTTGTTGGCAGGATGGGATATGTTCTTCTAAGGCTATTTGGATTGCCAGGTCAAGTTTATGAACTTTTGATCTGAAAATAGCCTCTGAATACCGTGGAAAAGAAGGGATGTTGGGAACTGGGGGAAGATTTTGCATAAATTGCTCGTTTGCCTGTTTGTTTGAGTGGTATAGGCTCAGAGGTGATAGCGTGGCAAACCAAGAAGACTTTACACAGGTCTTCTGAGATACCTTCTTCAACAGCAATATCTCCTAATTCTACCCTCAACTCTTTGCCCGAACTATGCCTAATTAAGAGCCTGATGCAGACTAGACTGTTACCATTAAAATCAGGGATTTTTTGATGTAGTAACAGCTTTGGTGCCTGATATGCAGACATGAAAGATTAGTAAAATAAGCCCATCTAGCACTATAAGAAGAAAGGTTTTAGTGTCCATTAAAAAAAAAAAAAAAAAAAAAAACAAACCACAAAAAACCAACCAATCAAACAAACAAAAACACACCAGTGTACTTTCTCAGAGAGAGATACTATACAGATGTGCTACAAATCACGAAACTGCTGCACAATACTGTGGTGTGTGCTTTGTGTGTGTGAGTAAAAGAGAGAGAGACTTCTTGGCCTTTGCCATGTTATTCCCACACTGTTACAAGAGGGAAACTCAGGAGCTGTTAGACGTTATCTCCGTGTAAGACGACTGTCACGTAAAAATGTGAACGTTACAAATTCACTGCTGTGAATTTTAAGCAGGGCGTCAATTTTCTGTAATTCATGAGCTGGATGCTAGTCAGCCTTTGAGTCATGCTTCGGGTAGCTACTACCGGGTGGTAAAACAGCTTGTGAAGAGGCAGGCACAAGGCTAAACCTGACAGTACTCGAGAGCCCCACGGCAGCCCCCGGCAGCCTCCCTGGCAGAGCTGAAGGCACTGACACTCCTCTGCGGCCGACTGCGCTCAAGCTGCAGTGTTGCTTTCAGCTGGGCTGAGGCATGTTGTAATGCCTGGAGGTACAAACTGCAGGCATTTTCCCCGCACTGGAGAGCTAGAGAGATGTGCTTTGCTTTAAAGGCTAGGGTCACAGTTAAGCAAGGATTCTAAGGCATATGGTGCACGCGGCCAGGAGATATTTGCTTAGGCGCAAGGTGCTCATAAAAGTGTGTTTCTGTGTAACTCGCCTGCAATTAATCAAGGAAAGCTTTTAAATTAATCGACCCGGTAAACAAAGTGGAGGGAGAATATCTGCCAAGCGACCCAA